>NC_056738.1:169912156-169967156 GCF_019279795.1 Protopterus annectens
AAAAATAGCTAAAGACTCAAAAGACAATCATAAGGCCTTCTTTAGCTATGTTAGAAACCTGGGAGGAAACTCCCAGACATGCTCAGAACTAGTTCAAAATGATGTGAAGATTACTGATCCTACAGACATTGCCAACATACTGGCTGACAGGTTCAGTGCAAACTTCTCCCCAAAAGGAGAGATATCTATACCAAATGATTGCAGCCCCCCAAACATCTCCAGCGCCCAAGTGAGAACTGCTCTCTCCAAAGCAAAAAACACAGCATCCATGGGACCTGATGGTGTCCCCGGCTGTGTGCTCCACGAACTCAATGAGGAATTAAACCCACAGCTAGGACAGCTGTTAAATCAAAGTCTTACCTCTGGATACGTACCCATGGAGTGGCACACTGCAACTGTGGTCCCACTTCACAAAGGCGGTGCCTCCACCGACCCTGGAAATTACCGGCCCATTAGCTTGACAAGCCTTATCTGCAAAGCCATGGAGAGGATCATAATGGACCTCATAAATAAAGACATAGGGAATTTGCAGACTTTGGATCAAACCCAGTTTGGCTTTGTCAAAGGCAGATCATGCCTTTTAAACTTGGTTGACTTTTTCAAAACAGTCACCAAAGCCATTGATGAGGGAAAGGCAGTCCATACAGCCTACCTCGATCTGGCTAAGGCCTTCGATACAATACCCCACTCGGGTATCATTGAAAAACTCATCAGCTTAAATGTTAACCCATACATCACAAGATGGGTTGCAAACTGGCTGAGTGACAGAACCCACAGGGTCAGAGTTGCTGGCGCCATGTTAGACTCAAAGCCTGTCACAAGTGGTGTCCCACAGGGCTCAGTCCTGGGCCCACTCTTGTTTGGCATCTACTTTTCCAAGTACAAGCAAACACAGGAGGGTTATGGCTGACAAAGTTTGCAGATGACTGCAAACTGGGCCATAGTAGAAAACACATCTGACACAGATATCCTTCAGAAGGGTCTCACACAAACGGATAACTGGTGCCAGAGCCACGGCCTAAAGTTAAATGCCAAAAAATGCATAGTCATACCCTTCGGGAAAAACAAGGTTACCCCTAGATACCAAATAGGTGGCAATCCACTGAGCACAGAAGAAGTTATCAGGGACCTGGGGACCCAGGTTGATAGTAGTCTTTCATTCGACACCCATGTAGCTAAAGTAGTTAGGAAGACCTTCTACATTACCCACCTTATCATGAAGGGATTCTCATCTAGATCAAGGGAGGTCATAGTCTCCCTTTACTCATCACTCATCAGATCAATGATTGAGTACAATGCCCCATTCGGAATGTATCTGACCCGACACTTGCAGCAGCTGGAGAGGCCACAAAAGTTCCTCACCAAAAGGATAAAGGGTCTCAAAAATCTGTCCTATGCTGCCCGACTGAAAGAACTCCAGCTCTATTCAGTTGCTTACCGCTTGCTCAGAGGTGACCTTTGCCTAACATACAAGGCCATGTCAAACCCAGATTTGATGAATATGCTTCACCTCAAAAAATCTAGATCCATCAGAGCCACAAGGGCGGGAGACTTAAACCTCGACACGGCTATTAATAGGACGTGCTGGAGGGATAGATTCATAACCCAAAGACTCCCTATGCTGTGGAACAAAATCCCAGTACATGTGAGGCAGAGCACCTCGCTGGCCTTGTTCAAGAGAAATCTTGACCAATGGATGGGAGATTGCAGATATACCCCAGGGATTACCTCAGTGTCACTGCTCGACAGAGGCACAGCAAAATAATGGGTATAGTTCCCCATACTAAAGGGGTGGCGTAAGCCACAAAACGATGGGCTAGGCTTGTAAATGCCCTCGGGCAGATAGCCTAGTATGAACCTATGAACCTATGAACCATTGTAGATACTAGTCTATAGACTATTTGTAAAATCATATGTGGTGTTGTCTCAATGGCAAAAGTCTGATAGTTTATAAATCAGCATTGTCAGGCCACCTCTTGTACCACAGACCTTGTCATCGTCAGGCATCAGGAGGAAGAAAGCAAAAAGGAAACAGTTTATTCTAAACTTGTGGTAGACAGATATTCCATTCACCATTATTTATAAGGGAACTGTTATAATAACTGGTTCCAGACATTCAAAATAAGTCTTGTAGAAGTGATAAATACAGTATTAATTATCATCTTTTGTTCGAGTCAAATCCACAGGAACAACAATATCAGATGTTCCATAAGAAAGTATTTGTCTAAGCCCAGAATCTGGTTATTGGACTTCTTAATATATATTTCCTTCCTTTAAGTGGACATTTTCTCCAGCAATTGATACATTTTAGTAATTGTACACAACCATGCCACCAATCAGGAGGCAGAGCTTTATTGTTATTGTGCAATTCTGGTGGTTACCAGTATACTCTGGCAATAATATTTACTATTCTGGCCCTATTTCTAGGTGACTTAAGATGGCAAATATTTATCTAGCATCCCTGAATTTACTCTAATAAATAGCTAGAGCCCATATTTTTTCCCCGGCTAGTCAAAAATCTGAGTTTCTCAATCATTTATTTTGTATTATTAACTCATTCAAGCCTACAGTGCCTTTTTGTATACTTCCAGTTCACACCCATACCTCCTTATTGATTCCAGGCTTTTTGGGTTTCATTTTCTAAGTAACTTTCCAGATATTAATATGCATTTTTAGCAAGTTCAAAGAGTTATTAACAAAATGACACCAAGATGGTTAATATAGAATGGCCTACAATAGAGAAATTAATCTCTGTTCATTATGTATTATTCATATGTTCATATTTTTGTTCATATTTTCCTAATTGAGGGCCCTGTATGTTATCAAGGTTAATGGTGAGATATGCCATGGTGGGAGACAGGAAAATTCATTGTCAGTGTCCATTTATATCTCAATATTCCTGATATATTGCTTGTTGTTTGTTAATAATTATGAAAATAAACAGTATTTCCATATGTACTTAATACTTCAAAAAACAAGTGACTTACAAACTGTTGCATGACATTAGGTGAAACCTTACTTGTTGAAGGAAACTGTCTCTCAAATTTGCACTCTAAATTGTACATCTTGAGAAACATTCTGTGTTATTTATATTGCTAATTATGCAATTAAGTATATGTTTTCATATTTCTGTAAATATCTCAATAGACATGCACTCATAGGATCATAGGAAGCTACTAGGCTATTGGCCCTGAGGTCCTTACAAGTCTAACCAAGAATTTAGCCCATGTTCCGACAAGTCAGCACCTGATGCCCCTGTTCAGCAAGGACACAGGTGGAATCCAGGGGTGCACTTTCTGTTCTCCATCCATTTATCCAGACTGTGCTTAAAAGGGTTAATGAGGTACTCTGCTTGATGTGGAGAGGGAGTCTATTTCACAGAAGGGGTAGTCTCTGGGACACAAATCTGTCATGCCAACAAGTCCTATTGATGTCACATACCAGGTTGAGGTTGCACATGCTGGTTACTCGAGTGAAGTTTGACTTGCGGATATGCAGCATTCCCACCAAGGCAGGGTCTGAGATTGCTTTGTATGCCAGACAGAGGACACCTTTGAGGAGCCTGTATGAGATTGAGTAGAGGGACAGGGCTTTTAGCCTATATGTGTAGGGTAGATGTTTGAGGCCGTGAAAGGTGAGAATCAAACACTGTACCTTGTATCTGTGAGTCAAACACCTTAACCGTTATACCAACCCTCAATCAGAGGAATTTCTTGTTGTCATGTGAAAACTAATATCTGGTTAACAAAACTTGTTCTAACAATATATGTCTAGGTTATACAGCTTCAAAGATATGACAAATTGTTTATAAAAATTTTGCAAATAATATAAATTTGGTTTGTGTGCACTGTGATATAGTATTTACAGAAAGACTATGAATGCTCTGACTATTCTCACTGCAAAGAATACTTCTTGCTGATAACATTGCAATTTGTAGAGTTTTAATAGCTTTTATTGTTCACAAAATATTTACTTTTGTTTATCTTATCCTTTTTAAGTTTACTTTTCAGAAAATGCTCTGAAATGCAAGATTGTGTGTAATCTGCTAGGGGCATGACATCCCATGCCATTTAGGTGTTAATTGGTTAACATATAAGAATGTGAAAGTAGCTTGAGTTAAGAAACTCTACTAATTATGGTGTCAAATTCTTAGACAGAATACAGTAGAATATTAATGGTGAGCCCTTGTTTTCTCCTTTTTGATCATACTCCTATAAAGTCAAAGTGATAAACAGGAAGTGAAGCATACTGGGTAATATATATGCTAAAATGTCCTCAAGTGAAAAATATCCCATTATGAGGCTTCGCAAGATACTTGCAGGAGAGAAGCACTACCAATGTATGAGTAATGTCTTAAAATATCCAGCATATTTTTGATAATATTTAATGATCTATTTTGGTTTGGGTTTGAATGCAGTTATTACCAAACATAGAATCTACAATATAAACAAAATCAACACTCTTCTTTCAAAGTTAGAGAAGATATTCTAGTACTGTATATTGGCTGCTACTTGTTCAAAAGCAAATAACTCTGGGTCTGGCATTTTAAAGCTGTAGTTTGGTTAGCCTCACATTAAGATTGACTGGGGAGGGGTGCTTCTCCATGAACGCTTTTTCCAAACATTTCAGATCTGGTGAAAAACTAAACTTGGGTGGGGTAAATTAATTCAAGATATAGTACCGCCATTTAGGTAAGAGTTTAAGATATTAATAATATTTATAAGAGGAGACATCTCTTCCTAAGAAGCTTTTTGTTTCTTTGAAGTAATGTAATGTGGTGTTTAAGTTCATTTCCAAAGCTAGAAAGGGATCTGCTGTGTACCAACACACATGTTGTTTTATCTTATTTTTGACTGGTAGCAGCATCAAATGTTTTTATTAGACCATTGCAGCAGAATCTTTGAGTTTATTTAGTTAATCAAATAACCCCACATATATTGATGTCCATATGCAAGTTTCAGAAAGACATTAGTGGAGTTCTGATTATCTGAAATAGTTAAAATGATGCCAACTGCATAAATAAGAATTTCTGCAGTGGTCATGATGGGTCAATGGGTTTTATATTTGTTCATAGGAAAAGCAGTAGGAATGCAGAACACTCCTGTCTGACATTAATAGACTGTTCAAAATGGATTGTCCCCTAGCCATTAATATCAGTAAAAAATTCCTATATTCCTGAATAGCATTCTAGTTGCCTTAATCAAACAATTTTTCCCAAAACTATACCAATTAACTCTCTGTTAATATGAGCAAAATCTGATGTATGCATACCTGCACATTGACTGAAGTATTTGTTAGAGGTGTGCTAGTTACCTGCCTGGCACAAAGTCAGTTTGAAAACAGGAAATTTTATAAGTCAGTGCATAAGCATTTAAGTATAATCTTACAGTCAACATCAAAACAGAAAGTTAATTATTAAGATTTTTAGGACTTAGATGTTTCCTTGGGAAGAAGAATATATTTTTTGACAAATTCTGATTGGTAATGACAATCTAATTTGAGAATATTTGGCAACATAGGAGTTTTAGGATATAAGGGAGTAGTATAAGATGAAAGACTTTGTAAAATTCAAGGGATATATGATGTGAGCCAGGTACCTTCTGAAATTTAAAGTTCATAATTGCAGCACTAATATCTTGCGATGAAAATTCTGTAACCTAAGATGGATAACTTTTAAGTCTGATATGATATCACTTATAGAAATCCTTAGAATAGTTGACTGCTGCTTCTATTGAGAAGGAAGTCTTAAAGCAAACTAAATCATTATAGAATAATCTTGTAATAAAATCTCTTTTTGTGGAGTTTTATTCTGAATCCTCCCTGACAATAATTGCCCTGCAGTGAGTGAGTTGAAGAAAGAATAATGTTTAATCTTTTCTGTCTTTATGTTCAAATCATGATACATCAGTTGTATACTTTTTTTCAGTAAGCCATTTCAAATAATATTTTACAAAGTTTGCTTCTAAAGGATTCATCAACATTTATAGTTGCAACTCCAAGGAATGTAATTCAGTTTTCTTGCCTTGCTTACCTAATTTATGAACTTGTTAATCAGCAAAAGTATGTGGCATTTAAAAATGCATTTAATTTGAAAGAATGTTGGCTGATTTTTATTTGGTGACAGATCATGAATAATGTTTAGATGAACCCTCAGTAAAAAGCAAAGTTTTCAAAGTGCTCTTACTTTAGGAGCTTTTCTTAAAGTTAATGCAGTGTTTTTTTTCAGCATGAAATATTATGTAAACTGGGGAGTGATCTCAATGACCTGACCATAACCTAGGGTGGATCTAAAGTTTTGGTTCGTTTGTTATTGTTATTGTTGATATATATATATATATATATATATATATATATATATATATATATATATATATATATATATTTGATCATATTGACTAAATACAATGCAAAGTCAATTCAAGATAATTTTAAATCTATATGAGTAAACCTGCATTCCTTTATCTTATCTGAATATCAAGGAGACTGTTAGATTGCATAAAATAACAGTTTAGCATATGTCTTATACAGCGAAGGAATGTTACAGTTAGTTCTGTTTATTTTATAACCAGTCATTGTATTGAAATCCCTTAATACAATAAATTATTCCAGGTATGCATGTATTATAATCTGCTGGCTATTGAAATCTTGGCACTGAAAATGCCGAGTGCCAAAAAGCCAGAAAAAAAAAAGACCAAAAACATAGAAGTGTGAATCTTGAAAATCACTCTTATCCATAAAACTTCATTTTGCAGGGGATTCAACCCCCCCCCCCCACACACACACACACACACACACACTGAACATATATGGACCAAATCTGAGATCACCATACCTTGGAGAAAAAGGAATATTTTGAGAAATGCCATCCCAGACTTAGTATATACAAGTCTGATCTTTTGGCAATTCAGTTTCTGTGTTTTGAGACTTAGTCTAGCAGGTCCCAACATTTCAAATGGTTACCATTATGGTCTGTATGTCTGATAATATGCATTATAGCCAGGGAAATGGTGTGTAAAGCAAGCCAATCAAAACTGTTGTGTTATTCAAGCTACTTTCTATAGACATTGACTTGGCTGGGATGCTTCTAACAACATTTATTGTTTTACTAAATTTAGAATTGCAATTCTTTCATCTGTTTCCTAGATAGTAAGCAAAGTTAAATATGACCTTTTTTATTTCTCTTTACCATTTGTATTTGTCATGGTCTTTTTGAGTCAAGTGAAGGTCCTGTATATAATTAATTCAACTTGCAAATGTTTCATTTGATACAAAATTTGCCCATTTTAAAGAACTATTCATGCTACTGATTTTAAATGAACCAGACTTGAAAATCTCAAGCCCAGACATCCTTTGCTGTACTAAACCAACAATTTTGAATATCACTATCCCTTACTCCAAGCATATGCCTCTGCAAAGATGCTCTGTCCCAAATGTCCATATGAAGCAGCCACATAATGACAGCAATGCATGTCTTGCTATTTGTATGGATAACATCCAGTGCTGCCATCATATATTTCGAGTCAGATGAGTCAGAAAAAACAATGTGACATTTGGTTGTTAAATGTGGTGTGATTTGGTTAATTCTTTTACCACTGCTGTAGGATATCCATAATTTGTAGGTTGAAATTTGTAGACCCAAGTCTGATGATATTTCATTTACCTCTATGAATTTTATTTTCTCCTGAAGGCACTTAGCTTTGTCATCTAGCTTAGAATGAATATGTTTCAGTGCCCAAATATTTATCATTGAGCATTAGGTTATAGAGATGCTTAAGGATGATTTGGTTAGTTCCTTTATGTTCAGTAATATCATTAGCCACTATTTGGAAATTCTGTTGCTTAGTGATTTCATTTACCCATGAAAGGATAGTCATAACTGAAGGCACACTAGCTGAAGCTGGAGGAACCATTGTCTGAACAATTTTGGTTACCAGAAAGAGTTTTATGGAGAAGAAGAGATAGGTGAATCTACGACTTACTCAGAGTCTGATACTGAGGAAGCCACAAAGTCTCATGTTCATACAACAGATGTGTTAAAATATTCATTTAGCATCATATATACAACTGCATCCATGGCTTTAAACTGTCTTTTTTTCTGCAATGCAGACCTAAACATGTTGGGAGAAGATAAGCTTTAGCTATTTTATTCAATGATTTATGGTGCTGAGCATGGATGGCTGTAAAGTAGTCATCAATTTATTTTGTTTTATATAACAAAAACTCATAGGAGATTGTATAATCTAGTAGCCAATAACATTTGCCCCATCGCTGCTCTCCAGTGTGTATGTAGATGATTCAATGCACTTTTAAGATGAATATATTTGTAGATAGATGGTTCATAAATTGTTAATTTCAGCAGTACTTAAATGTTATGTTCCAAACTCAGATAATTGTTTTCTGAGTCTGTAGATGACCCCCCATCCCACCTCCAGATAGAAAACACAGCAACCAAATGAGCAGTCTTCTAAAACTTCCCTCCAGTGTATTTTATATGACAGAGAATCCAGAACAATCAGGTTAGATATTTAAATGCTAATGTTTAGTTTAGTGTCATGATATTACTCAGTACACAGCCAACTGCCTGATAGTAAGACAATGACTAAATCAAAAGATCTGAGTTTCAGCAAGTCTGTTAGCTGACCTGATAAGAACCGTGGCCTGATCTTCTAGATCCAAACCCAACAGTCCAAAACACAAATTCATTTTGAATATTAGTATACATATTGAGCCTGAAATTGTATGTCTCTGCTAATGAAAAAATTGAGTACTAAAACTGTAAACATAAATAGGCCTTGATGTATTCAAATAAAGTTGTTTGATAGTTCCCAAATGCAAATAACTTTGCATCAGCTCATTTTCACACCACCACTCAGAATACTGCAGATCTCCTCTTGCTGCCTTATCAAACCATGTTCAGAGTGTTCCACTTCCAAATAAGTGACTGGCTATACTCCACTATATGGGATTTCCACGTGGCTTGATTAATAGCATCAGAGAGGAAAAATAAAATCAGGCTACTTCCAAATGCCACCACACAGTTGTGAAGTAGTGACCTCTGCCATTGTCTCTCCCTTAGATTCAGCATTCCGTTTTGCATGGAATGTTAGATACTCTTTCTCCTCAAGGCCCCTCTAGTCATTGCATACACTTCAGCCTTGCTATTACATCATTTACATATTGTAAATGAAAGAGGACATACCTTGGATGTTATAAACTCCAGGGATGGGAATGAAATAAGATTCCAATGAAGTTGTAATAGAGTAATTAAGTTCTTTACTTTTATCTTTCTTTGCTAAATCTCTTACTGTACTCGAATACTATTACATCCTGCCATAGGCTTAAAGTACATTGTTTTTTCTATTATTAATTTGTATGTTATTTGGTACATTTTGTTTATTTTTACTTAAGTAGTATTGTAGCGGAGCTTTTCTCCCCGGGCCTCCACTGAAAATGGACATGTATCCAGTTGGACTAGCCCGGTAAACAAATGTAAAATAAATAAAAAAATAAATAAAAATAATAATACAGCCATCTATCCTGACACCCACACTAAACTCTTAGGGGTTATCATTGACGATGAACTAAAATTCAATCAGCATATACAGCAATGCATAAAGAAAACCCATCAAAAACTTGGTCTCCTATATCGGAACAGAAAATACCTCACTCCTGAGTCTAGACTCACCCTTGGACAAGCACTTCTCCTCCCTTCTCTCCTCTATGCTGCCCCAGTTCTCACAAATATTCAAACTACTACCCTGAACAAACTTCAACAAACCTACCACAAAATAGCCATACTCATTACTAACAGCCCAAACAACACACACCACTGTATTGCCTTAAAGTCTCTACAATGGCTGGAACTCCACCAATTACTTCATCCCCACCAATTTCACATTCTGCACTCTATGCTGTTTAAACCCTCCTACTGTCCTTCCCTATCTCTCCTTGTTTCCATCTATACCCCTTCTCGATCTCTCCACACCTCAAATCAGCAATTGCTTGATGTCTACCACCCTAGCAAGTCTGTTGGTAAGCAACTCCACAAGCCTTCCGTGGCCCAAGCTTCGAATAAACTTCCCCTTGATATACACTTTATCTCTCATACTCTGCTATTTAAAAAAGAACTGAAGACACATTTACTCAATTCCAGAACCTGTCCCTGCTATGACCCTACTTAGCTCTCCCCTCCTCCCACACTCACATCTCTCTCATTACATCCTACTATCAGTCTTGACTTTCCCCTTCTGTTCAGCAACTAAGAATTTAATTTTTTCAAAGAAACAAAAAGTGTGGTTGTTTATTTCTACACAGGTAGATGTTTATTTCTATTGTTTGCTATTATTGTTTGTAATACTTGTTTTTTCTTGTTCTGTGATCATATATTGTATTTGCTGGAGCTTTTCTCCTCGGGTCTCCACTGAAAATGGGACAATAACCCAGTTGGACTAACCCGGTTAACAAATGTCAATAAATAAATAAGATGAAACTAGGAAAGCAAAAGTTGTATAGCAGATGCACAGCGAACTCCATTAGAAAGACCCTGGAAAATACAGAAAAATGTGTGCAATGACCATTACAAATTGCTCTCTTTGTCTGGTAATGGGGGGAGGAATGTAAACCCACCCCAGAAAAATACAGAAACAGTTCATCATACACTTTCAAGGATACACACTGAAAAAAGAAGTTATGTATCTACCATAACGTTCCATGTCAGTTGTCTTCTTCTCGCCTTCTTTCTTGCTGGTTGGGTTCGGAGCCGATCCTCGGCTCCGACTCGGCCATCTTCAAAAGCTCGAGAGCTGCTTACTGGCTCGAGGGCCCCCCTATATCCCATGATGCCTGGCGCTAGATACCCAGATCTCATTTGGTAAGTCTAACTGCAGACATAATAACAAGGGAATCCTATTCTAGAATGCATAAATCCTACTGGAGAAACTAATAGTCAGAAGAAATAGCCAGAGAAGACTCAGCCAGTGAAAAATCAAGAAGAACTCTTCTCGGTCCACTAGGATAGGGGGATGGAGGGTGGGACACAAGAAAGAAGGCGAGAAGAAGACAACTAACATGGAACGTTATGGTAGGTACATAACTTCTTTATGTTAAGTTGTCTATCTCACCTTCATTCTTGCTGGTTGGGACAGCATCCCTAGCACCTAAAACCCTGTGTGGCTCATCGGAAGAGACTCTTCAGAACAGTGGAACCAAAATCAGCTCTGCTCCTGGAAACCAAATCCAACTTGTAATGCGAAATGAAGGTATGTGGGTTGGCCCATGCAGCTGCAGCACAAATAGATTCCATGGGCAACCTAGCCTGAAAAGCCACCGAAGTAGCTAAAGCTCTGGTGGAATGACCTTTTGGTTTGACTGGTAATTTTTTATTCCTGAGTTGATATATGAATGAGATGATAGAAGTCAACCACCTGGATAAGGTTAGCTTGAAGACCGGAAGACCTTGTTTACCTACTGCATAGGACAGGAAAAGTTTATCTCATTTTCTAATGTCTTTGGTTCTATGCAAATAAAAGCGTAGCTGCCTGTGAACATCTAACTGATGCAACTTATATTCTGCCCTGTTGGAGTGATTAGGGAAAAACACAGGAAGGTCTATGGACTGATTCAAGTTACTCTCCGAAGAGACCTTAGGAAGGAAGGAAGGATTAGTCCTGAGAGCAACCCTGTCATTGTGGAACACGAGGTATGGGGGACGGATAGAAAGAGCCTGTAGTTCCGAAACTCTTCTGGCTGAAGTAATAGCTACCAGAAAAAGGGTTTTCCAAGATAAGAATTTCAATGAACAAGAAGCTGCAGGTTCTAAAGGGGGCAAAATTAAAGAGGCTAAAATCAAATTTAGATCCCACGGTGGTGGAGGATCTCTCACTGGGGGCCTGAGCAGAGTGGTTCCTTTGAGAAAGGTTTTACACAGCTTATGGGAGATGATATTGTTTTCCGACAGGCCAACGTGAAAATTTGAAATTGCAGCTAACTGAAGTCTAATTGTAGCGGAAGCGGACCCAGCATGGAAGAGCTCTGCAAGAAATTCCAAAATGTAGTGTACAGGGGCTGAAAAGGGGTCTATACTTTTTGCCTCTGCCCAGGAAGAAAAACGTTTCCACTTACTAGCGTAAGTTTTTCTGGTTGTATGATGACAAAAGGATTTCGCGCACAGAGGGGGAGATATCTGGGAGCCTGGCTAAGGTTGAAAGTGAAGTAACCAAGCCGTGAGCTGGTGAGAGTGTAGGGATTGGTGCAGCCCACCCAATTGATGAATCAGGAGGTCTGGAACTAGGTCCAGAGTCCAAGGCTGCTCGAGAAGATAGTGATGCAGGAACGGGAAACATATTTGTCGAGGCCAGTAAGGAGCAATGAGGATCATTTTGCAACCCAAAATGGTAGCTTTCTGAATTAGCTTCGGGATGAACGGAAAGGGCGGGAATGCATAAAGAAGTCCCTAAGGCCAATCGTGGACTAGAGCGTCTCTGGGGGAATGCCTGGGAAGTGGAAAGAGAGTGAAGAAATTGCTGCACTTGCTGTTGAAGGGAGTTGCAAACAGGTCGCAGCAAGGTTGGCCCCATTTGCAGAAGATTTGGTCCGTAACTACCTGGTTCAGAGACCACTCGTGAGGCATGAGAATTGCTTTGCTCAGTCTGTCTGCTATGACGTTGGACCTCCCAGGGATGTGCATTACAATCAGAAACCATTGGGAAGAGATCACCCACTGCCAGAGTCTGAGTGCTTCTCGACATAGGGGGTAGGACCTGCTTCCGCCCTGCTTGTTGATGTACCACACTACAGACATATTGTCCGTTTGAATTGCAATAGTCCCGGTAGGAAGAGAGTCCTGAAGAGCCTGCAATGCTAAGAGCACGGCCCTCATCTCCAGGACATTTATGTGCAGATGATACTCGTGAGGTTGCCAGGTGCCTTGGACTGTTCTGCCCTGATAATGCCCCCCCACCCAATCAGGGAGGTGTCCATGGTCACCGTAGCCACTGAAGGGGAGAGAACAAATGGTCTGCTGTGGAGCACTGATGTGGAGACCATCCACCACGCAAGGTGCTTCTTGCTTAATCATGTAAGACATGGGAAGTTGCTGGAAGGACCATTGGGTGAAAAGAAGCCACTGGAGAATCCTCATGTGAAAATGAGCTAGAGGGACAAGTATGACCGCTGCCGCCATGAGACCCAGAGTTTGAAGGACAAACCTGGCTTGAATTCTTTTGCATGCTAATAAAACCTTGACATGCTGATGAATCACTAACACCCTGTCTGGTGGGAGGCTCGCTAACATGTCTTTGGTATTTAAATTTGCGCCTATAAAGGTGATAGACTGACAGGGCGACAATGCAGACTTTTCAAAATTTATTGTGATACCTAGCCTGGAGCAAGTGACGATAGTGCAGTCTCTGGCTTGCAGAAGGTGATGTCTGATGGTAGCAGTGAGGAGCCAGTCATCGAGATATGGAAATACCTGGAATCCTTGCTGTCTCAGGTGAGTGGTAACTACTGCCATACATTTGGTAAACACCCTGGGGACTATGGTGAGACCAAAGGGCAGAGCTCTGAACTGGTAATGGCTGGCTCCCAGCTGGAAGCGAAGGAACCTTCTGGAGCGTCTGTCCATTTTGATGTGGTAGTACGCATCCTGAAGATCTATGGAGCACATCCAATTGTCCTGACCCAGGAAGGGTAAAATGGACTGAAGCGTGACCATCCAGAACTTCGTTCTTTGTACAGACTTGTTTAGTCTGCTGAGATCCAAAATGGGTCTCCAATCCTCTGTCTTTTTTGGTACCAAAAAGAACCTTGAGTAAATTCCGGATCCTTGTTGGTCTGCTGGGACTTGCTGGATGGCCCTTTTTCTTAGCAGTTTTGAGACTTCTTGCACTGCTTGGTCCCTTAGATTGGGTGGAATGTCTGGAAGGGACTTGTTTAACCTCAAGGGGGTGTGAACAAAGGGAATTATCTAGCCTCTGGATATGACAGACTGTACCCATTTGTCTTGTGTTATGTCTTGCCAGGCTCTTGGGTACAGCAATAATCTTCCCCCAACTGCCTCCAGAGGTGGGCAGCCAGGCAACCCTTCAGGGATGCTGGAAGGGCTTCTCATTGAAAGATTCTCTGCTGCCCTGATTTTGCGGACCCCCTCTGCCACAAGGGAGGCATCTGTTATTGTTCCCTCCTCTGCCCCTGGATGGGAACCTCACCTCGTGTGTCCAGCAAGGCTCCCTGGAATTTCCAGAACCACATCTTTCCACTCTTCTGACCCTTAGGATATGGTCTGGAAGGAGTGGAAAAATGGATTCCTACGGCAGAAAGAGTCTTGCCTTCCTGCTCACACCTGATAAGGGTATCTTTCACCTGTGATCCGAAAAGGGAAGAACCGTCAAAGGGGGTGTTGGTGAAAGACGCTCTGAAAGGTTCCACAAAGTTACATAGCTGCATCCAAGTGTGCCTCCTTAGGGCCACGCCTGTGCCTGTGGCTCTACTCACACCATCAGCTGCATATGAAATGAGCCTCATGGAGGAGTTTACCACTGAATTAAGAGTCGCCAGCTGGGAGGCTGCCTTAGCCTGGGCCCCCTCAGCTGATGGATCTTGGAGGGTATCTCCAAGCTCTTTCAGGAGATCCCTCTGAAGACGGGTAAAGTGGCACAGGTAATTCAGGGACCACATGGAAAAGGTCGCTGAAGAGAACATCTGCTTCCCATATCTGTCCATCATCCTGGACTCCTTGTTAGGGGGATGGACAGATGAAGTTTCAGCCAACTCCTTCTTTGTGACCGCTGCTACCGCCATGGCATCAACGGGGACACCTTTGGTCAAGGACTGTTTGTCCTGCGGTGCAGTAATGAATTTAGTAGGTCTTCTAGGCGTCGGTTCCACTGTGTCTGGAGCCGTCCAGCCTTCTGAGCCACCACAGACATCAGTGGGTTGAAAGGTGGAGACACCCAGGAGGTGGAAGATCGGGATCCAAACGCATCCAGGAATACCGACTCATCCTCGGAAGGGCTTAGGGTAGTCCAGTTCCCCCTCTGCCTAAGCATCTCAAGGATGTCTAAGAAGGAGACATCTTCAGAGGGGTATCTTGGGGACCCTTCCGACTCCTCTAAGTTGGTATCCGAAGTGACAGACTCGGGGGAGTCAACAAGCTTCCTCTTGCATTTCCTCTTGTGAGGTGGCTTCTCTGAATGATCCTCGGAAGAGGAGGATACACCCAAAGGGGTGTCCTGGAGAGCTGGATCTCCACACTTGGGGTCTGGAAGAGGAGCAGAGGCTGACGCAGGCACCCTAGGGGGAGGAGCCAATGGGGTCGATCATGGGACTGACTCAGGGGCCAGTACACTCCTTATCACCTGTTTGGAGAGAGGAACACCACTTTGATATTGGGCCGGAGGTCATCAATAAAATGAGAATGTCCTGGAGCATTTTTGACAATCGTTAAAATTTTGAAAGGTATACCTTCTTCTTGACAGTACTTCCTCATTTCAGTGGCATAACATTTCAAAAGGGCATCCAGGAAGAATTGTTCTGTCAAGTTACACAGGTAAAGTGTGCTTATTGATGTTCTTGAAAGCCCTGGGGGTTACAATTAGCATTACTGCCTCACAGCAAGAGGTTCTCTGGTTCGATGCTCGGCTGGGGTGCCTTCTGTGCTGAGTCTGTATGTCCTCCCTGTGGTCACATGGATTTCCTCCAGGTGCTCTGGTTTCCTCCCACATCCCAAAGACATGCTGTAGGTGGATTGGACATTCTAAATTGGCCCTAGGCATGAATATGTGTGTGTGTATGTGTGTGCCTTCTGTGGAAGGTTGTGTGCCGGGCTGGCAACTCAACACCATAAAAACTCCACTGCCAATCATGAGCGAACAGGTGATCCGCTGTGGCAACCCCTAACCGGGAAAAGCCAGAAGAAGAAGAAGAAGAAGAAGATCTGCATATCACTCTCCTGTGCCCAAATGGTCAATTTAGTCAAATTCTTTTGCAGACAAGTAATCTGTAACAAATGAAATTAGTGCATCCATTTTAAAATCATTTGCATATGCAAAACCTCAGATGGAAAAGATAGATCTGAAAGATACAACCTAAGCAAATATGTGCCTTTGATAGAGCCCTGTGAGACAACCTGACTGTAATCTAGAATTTCATCTCTCCTATTGCTGTATGACCTATTTGTAAACCGTGCAGCTACAGATCTTATCAAGTTTACATAAATACCTAATTGTTCGGATTTATTGATCAGTGTTTTTGTTTGACCCTATCAAAGACTTAAGATAGGTCTATATAAATTACATCACCGCTTTAGGGATTTGAGCACAGAACTCCAGTGGCTTATGGATTGCATGTCCGTGATGAAGGGCGTTATCTTCTGGCAGCTATAAAGGATACATGGTCACTTTGGATCTCTGAGGACATGGAATGTATGTCACTTGTGTTTTCATGAGTCATAAAACATTACTGGCATAAAACAGTATGGGGACAATGTTAATTGATCTCATGGATTAATATAACCTCCCCGAAGGGCCATTAGTTATAATGTCTGACTTTGAGAATGCAGCAGTCAGGAGTCTGTGAACCAGCTTTCCAGCAACAGTATAGCCTATGGGCCGTTTGTTTCATTTCTCTTAATTTAAGTTATTATGAAAGTTGAAAATATATGAACTTGTACAATGTTTCATACAGATATTTAAGAGACCTCATTCAAGTATATAGGGCATTTCATGAGAACTACCTCTGGGAAAGTGTGGGGTTATCAAAGAGTAGTAGAGAATCATCAGACAATCTAGATAGGGGCTCCTTTTAGGAGTTTTTTAATGTTATTTAATGTTTAGGAATGAAAAATGCAATTAACTGGCTCTTTTGAGAGAGAGGTTAGCTGATGCATGGAACAGAGTTCTTCTTCTTCTTTTCGGCTTTTCAGACTACCAAATTATATTAAAGCAAGCACTAGTTTAGATATGTCTAAGAGCAGCCTGGACACTTATTATGGGAACAAGTGTTTTGGTATATTGGCAAGCTAGAAAGGCATTATTGTCATGCCTGAAATATCAGTATGTATGTATATATATATATATATATATATATATATATATATATATATATATATGTATACAGCCTCATTCCATGTCAGAACTTCATTTAGGTATAGTCCACCTCTTATTGTTACCTTAATTTCACTCGCTTTCACTAGTTACTGCCTATCCGTCTCTTTCTATCTGACTCCTTGTTTGGTTTCTAGGGCTTTACAATTAGTGCAGCCAATCAGCTCTCATCCCATAGAATATACTATATCTAATACTTGCTGTTTAGTGGCCTCATACTAGATGCTTCATTTTGCTTTATAAATGTTTCCTTAGTGTACACAGAGTCATCCAGCCTTGAATTTACCATCAGTATTGTTATACTGTTGTATCTAAGGTACATCAGCTTAACTCAGGCTGTTGTGTTTCTATCAGATAAATGTCTTCACTGAATCACTACAAGGTCCACCAGTGTATCTTGTTTGTACTCACCACACCTCTTTTTTGGATTCTAATCTTGAGGTTAAAAAAAACAGGAAATATACAGCAGACAGAAAAGATTCATGTAAACTGTATTCATGCATAAACTGTTTGACTCCCACTACCTGCTTGAATACTGAATCTTTTTTAGTTACTTTACTTTCCAGTACATCTAGATCATCCCTGAAAACAGCATGCTTAGCAAGTTTTACCCATTTATCAAACAGTAGAATAAACTAAATGATTCAGTAAACTGGCAAACTAACATATAATTTGCACCATTCTTTGGGAAGAATGAATGATATGCATGTATGGATGTTCATCTGTAATCAGGGAAAATTTCACAAAGGGATTATGTCTTCCTACTTTGTTCGTTTCTTATACCAGGTTAACATGTTGTATAACAAAACCAGCTGATGTGATGTACAGTGTTGTTGTCTCGGATTAGCTTAATCATGAAACATATAAGAATAAGGGCCATGACATAATGCAGTCTTGAAAACTTTTCCATAATTCAGAATTGCCTCTCATGGGACTGCTTAATGTAGAAACTGTCAATGAACAGATGTATCCACCACTGGATTTAACATCATACACATGAAAATGCATCAGCTAAAACAAGAAGGGCATGGCTGCAGCATATGCTAGACCAGCTGTCAGTGAAATTACATATCTGGTTGTCGAAGTAATGCAAAACAATCACTCTCAGTGTCTTTTTTTTTTCCAACAAAAGCATCTGGTGTGGTGACTAACTTTGATAGGACAGAACAGTTCTCTGTATTTGGGCAGACAATATAGTTTTTTTTTGTATTTGCAGAATTGTAAGGCAACACATTAGGGTAGGGTGTTCAGTTTGTGTCTGCTCTTCACCGGTAGAAAACACTTACCAGTCACCCAGGGCATCCTGCTTTGAATGTCTGGTATGCCAACATGCAACATCCCTATCTCAAGCTTCACACTAGTGGTTGTGACACTACATTGTGGACATCTGGGAAGTAGTACAAAGTAGGCTTATCACAATCAAGTCAATCTGAGAGAAGTCATGAAGCAGCTGCAGGCTTTGATCAACGTTGGGGGTGTCTGCTGCGACTGTGGACCATATACATTTTTAGGTAATATACTGCTTCCATGGTATTTCAGCTGCACTTCATGCATTTCTTTTCAGGACATGAATATTAGTCTGGTTGAGTACATGACAACTGCATTTTTTAATAAAGCAATATACTTAAAAGGCTAAATCAGGTCACTACAAAGAGAACGGCAGACAGGAAAGACTATGCATGCACAACTCCCACGAGTAATGAACAGATCACTTTAGGCTGCAGCTTAATACGTGTTATTTTTTAGTCTGGCTCATCCAGTTTGTTGTTGCATTTTCTTCCTTTTCTGTTTAGGTGACATTCTTGTTTTCACTGGTAATTTAAATGAGCAGTTAATATAGTCTGCTCTTTCATCTGAATGTAAAAAGTCGCATATGCATAATTGGACTGGAATGATTGAAAAGCACTATATAAACAACATTACTTCAAATAATATTATCTTTTGTTTATCTGAGAGACAGAAAATTATAGTGCATGGCTTTGGCTTTTCTTCTGCAGCTTACAGCATATGCATACTGAAATCTAGTAGGAATTTGTGGACTATTAGAAAGTAACTTCTGGAAAATGAAACTAAAGTCAGCAAGAACAAATAAAGGACAAAATCTCCTCTATAGTCAGAAGTACGTCATTTCTGACAACCTTTCAAAGTACCACACAAATCTTAAGATGATCAGTTTTCTCAATGTTTTTTAAATATTTTACTAGTTAAACAGTTATAAAAAGAAGCATGCTAATGTATATCTGAAAAAATATTCATTAATTAATTAATTTATTTTTTCATCTACCTGTACCTGCATGTTCCTGCTCAGGGTCACAGGGGATCCTACCCTACCCTGGCATTCAGTGAATCTAAGGCAAATAACTAATCCTGGCTGAGGTGACAGTCCTTTGCATGAAAGCATTAACCATTCAAACACTACCATGGGAACTGTACCTCAAAATCTATTTTATAGGCTTTATCCAGGTGAAAAATTACATGTGAGATAGGGGTACACAAATACCTTCTGGAATGCATTCAAATTAAACAAGACAGAATGGTTAGACTGATTTTCATGGCTTGCAAAGAACAGGTGGTAACAAGTAAGAATTGTTTTCTTTTACATTCAGTCCACACAAGTAAAATTCTTAGTGCTACTGATTGAACTGTCTCTTCATTGCTCTGTTTCATATTTAATCTTATTTAGGGATTCTGTAAGATTAGTTTTTTGTTTCTTATACATCCTGTGGATAACATGTCCACAGTTATCTCTGATGCTAAGACACTAACATGTGTAACAGTCTTGCAAGTATCTTACCAGTCCTGGAGGCATCCTAACAGAGACTATGCAAGACTGTCATGCTTCACAATTCTAGCACACATGGTCTCACTCTATTCTTCCATTTCTCTCTTGCTCTTTCATTCTCTTTCTGATTCTCCTTCTTTTTGTATTCTACATGCAACTTGCTCCTGACAATTCTACACGTAGTATTGCTATTGCCCTGCTGTACTGTATTTGCCCACCTTAAATAAACCACCATACTACACTGAGCCTGTTCTTTGTGGTCATTACAGCAATTTGTAGTTAGCAGGGATATAGAACAGTTGGCATAATGGTTAAAGTGCTTACCTCCCATGTACAAGTTTCAATTATGACTTCTGATCAATGCCTGTATGAAGTTTGCATGTTCTCCCTGCATTTCTGGTGGGGTTCCTCCCACCTTCCAAAAACATGATGAGTGTTACCACTTCAAACTCGCCCAAGAATTGAGTTGTGAGCAGCAGGATATACTTTCTCTAAATGGTTCTTAAATGGGGAAGAGTTGTATAGACCAACTGCTTTGGCCATCCATTGTGGTGTGCAGTATCCTCCAGACAGGACAACATGGAAATATGTCAGATATAGTCACTTTACAGGTGTACAATTTGGCTCAAAATTATTTGGTCATGTGGGTTGAGGATCTGACCTACATCAATGACCCATGCTAATGGTGGGGGGTGTATGCCCCTTTTCACTAGTGTGTGTCTGCCATAAAGCCCAGCAGTCCTGGGATCAATAAGTACTTGATGACCAGGGTCAGGTTGCAGTGTTTGGGTTACCTGATATACATCTGGTGAGTGAAAGCTAGATGTAAAGCCAATAAACCTGCCAAACATGAACTAAGGATTGCTACACTCTGTTTAGGTTCACTGACAGGATGAAGCTTGGAAGTAGGTGACACAATGGTAAGCAGGAGGCTGATAGACATCCTATGTATCCAGGAGGCAAGATTGATGGGCATTGCAGCAAAGCCACTTGGCTTGGGATCCAGAGTCTACTGCGCAGAAGGAGGTCAAACTAGAAAGGGTGTAAGAGAGATGCCATCAGAATTAGTAACAGACTCACGGCAATCCGGCTCCAGTGTAAAAATAGGGCAGTATTCGTAATCTAAGCCTGTGTTCCATAGTAGGGTTGTGGTACTGAGGAAAATGAAGTCAGTGAAAGGAGCAGGCTCAGATGAGGTCACAACAGATGCGATCAAAATGTTGGATGAGATATGGAAGAAATGACTCCTGAGGGAACTCATAGCAGTATAGTGAGAAAGGCATACCCAGATGACTGGAGAATAAACATAACAGTCCCAGTGTACAGGAACAAAGGGGACATACACAACTGTGGTAGTACAGAGTTATACTCCCATCACACTGCATGAAACTTTTGGAGAGGGTGATTGATAAATGAATACACATAGCAGTAGAAAGTAAGATGGGAGATGATCAGCTCTGATTCAAATCAGGATGCAGCACAACCAACCTGAAATTTCAGTGAGACAGATAACTGATGTTGCTCTCCTACTTTGGACACAATAGAAGAGTCTTTGTGGGTTCTGTTCAAGCAGCTTTATTTTATACAAACACATCATTATAGAAGTTTACTGACTTTAACTTAAGTAACAGATATACAAACTAACAACTGCTATCATGCATGCTCTCACTCTGGCTGCTCTTACAAAATGGCACTAGGGATTGCACATGTCTGGAATTTATACGGGCATGTACAGGCTTGACATGCTTCTTAAAGATACAGCACACCACTTGCATTCTGATCTACATCCTCCCTCTTTGAGAAATCGATCATACAACACAATGAGTCTATTCAGCATGCAGAAATCACAGGTAATTCTTTATTTTGTACATATTCTAGTATGAAAACTGTCTGATTCACTCTTAGATTTGAAGTCTGCATCACAGAAACAATATTGTGATGGTAATGGTGATTCTGGCACAGGAAGAAGATGTCTACAGTTCCTCCTATATTCCATGCCATTGGAGTTCACCAGGTAGGATCTTGGCTCATGTCTATATCACGTTATTGAAAGTTTACTTAATCGAATCAATAAAGGTCGAACTTTATTGATCAATTAAGTAAAACATCGAATAACGTAAAAAAAAAAAAACAAATTTAAAAAATAAAAAACTAAATGGTGTAGGCAGGGGGGCAAGCCTCCCTGCACCCCCCACATCCCCCCTACTTAAATATACCAACTCCAAGACCACACTACATTGAGGTAAACAGAAATATCCCCTTATGGAGATTTCTGTTTACTTGCACGATGTTCTTCACTTTCGATATTGTCATGCCGACAATAGCAGACTCGATATTGTCAGCTTACGACAACGTGAAGTAGACCCCTTGGCTTGGCACAGATGCGTGTAATCTGCTCAATTCGATCAAAACCTTTAATTGTCTGGATTCGTATCATCTCTTCTTCCCTCAACAGACAAAGTAATCTGCTCGATCTGTCATAACTAGATTTCTGGATACTACGCTTCTTAACCAATTGAGCTGTGATGGTTTTATTGTTCTTAGGTTTAGGCTTCAATAAACTGGAAGTAGTGGGTAGTATAGTTCTAGTTTGCCTGGAAAGTCATCTTTGACCAGGTGTGCCAAGAATATCGTCACGGGGTATGTTTCTGAGATTAAGCAAATTCAGGAACACATCTGTATTGTCACACTTTGACCTTTCAAGTAATTGCTTTGCACTCTGCACTGCATGTTCAGCTAGACCATTTGACTGAGGATATTCAGGACTACTAGTGACATGTACAAAGTCCCATTCTTTTGCAAACTTCTGAAACAACTGGCTAGTAAATTGAGTACCATTGTCAGAAAGAACTTTGTGTGGGCTACCATGAACTGAGAAATGATGTTTCAACTTAGTAATAACAGCAGTGGATGTTAGGTTAGGTAGTAGATCAATATCAAACCAATTTGAATAAGAGTGTACCAAAACCAAGTAGTGTTGTTTGTTCTACTTGATATCAGTTGCAGCTGTTGACCAAGGTAGTTCAGGAACTGGACTTAGATGAAATGGTTCTCTTTGCAAATGCGGTATAGTACTATTGCATACTGAACAAGAAGAAAGTACTTTATCAATGTCTTTTGGTAATGAAGGCCAAAATATTAATTATCTCACTCTTCTCTTACTGGATGCACATCCTGGGTGACCACAATGCAAAATCTGGATACATTCTTGTTGTAAGGAAGCAGGAACAACAATTTTAGGACCTCTGAAAATAATGCCATCTTCCATCAGCAACTCATCTCTGTAAGGAAAATAGGTTTGTACTTCAGGTGGTACACTAGATTGCATTGACAACCATCCAACATTAATGTAGTGATGGAGCTCCTGCAAAATTGGATCAGTCCGAGTGTGATCTCTCAACTCATCAAGCCTAGTAGTAGAAAAAGCATGCACTGGCATCATATCAAAGTTAAAATATTCTCTGTGTCAAGCTGTTCTGTCAATTTTCTGGGAGATCTGGATAAGGAATCAGCCAGACAGAGCAATTTGCCTTTCATGTAGACCATTTTGAAATTGTACTTTACAATTTGAGCATTACTTTTTGTAATCTTGCTGGAGAGGAATGCATAGGCTTTTTTTGAATAGTAACTAGAAGTTGGTGATCAGTTTCAATCTGAGTAGCTCAGCTATAAATATAATCATGAAACTTGGGCTACTGGTCTGCTCTCTTGAAGTATAACTGTGCCAAGACCAAAATTTGAAGCAGCACAGGAAAGAGTAACTGGTTTGTTCACTTCATAGTATCTTAAGGTAGGTGGGGTGACAATTTTCTGCTTAAGGTCTTCAAATGCCTTCTAGTGCTGTTCCAAACATGACCATGCAACATTTTTTCATGTTAGCTCTCTGAAAGGTGCTGTCAGCTCACTAAAGTCTAGTATAAACTTACCTAAATAGTTGACCATGCCTAGAAAATGTTGTATAGCTTGCATATTATCTGGTGCTGACATCTCAAGAATAGCTGCTTGCTTGGTCGGGTCTGGTCTCAAGCCTGTACTTGTGAACAAATGACCTATGTATGCAACTTAGGGGAGTCTGAATTTGCACTTCAGAGGATTGAGCTTCAAGTTTACTTCACATGCTCTGCCTAGAACTTTCTTGAGGTTCATGTCATGCTCTGATTCACCATTGCCTCCAACCAATAAATCATTTTCTATTATGGCACAATGATAACCCGAAAAAATTTCCTCCATTGCATGCTGGAAGACTTCACTTGCAGAATTTATTCCAAACAGCATTCTTAGGAATCTGTATCTGCCAAACATGGTACCAAAAGTGGTTAGTAATGAGGATTTGCGATCAAGCATCACTTGCCAAACCTTTTTCATCCAAGACAGAAAAACAGTGGCATTCGGTATTAGGGCTGCAACCTCTTTAACTGGGTGCATTGGATGATGTGGTCTCTTCAGCACTTTGTTCAGATCTCTTGGGTCAATACATATTCTGATTTCATCTGAGCCTTTTTTGTGAGCTGCTACCATGGACGGCACCCATTCAGTTGGTTCTGTGAATGGACAAGTCACACCATGCTGCACCATTTTATCCAAATGAGCCTTAACTTTGTCCTGCATAGCTATAAGAATCTTCTTCCTGGTCTGACCACTGGAGTGACCTCTGGGTCTAACCGTGGAATGCACAACTGGAGGTTTGCCTAACTTGTCATCGAAAACATCAGCATACTCTGAGAAAATAGCTTCAGAAAAAATAGAATTCGGAAATGCATTTACATGATAGACCTCTTTAGCCAAAGAAAGCAGATTCATTCTTAAACTATCTTTGAGACCCAATAAAAATTGCACTGGTCTTTGGACTGCATAGAATAACAAGTTGTAACAGTTCTATGCCAAATAACATGAAAGCATCACTGAACCTTCGATTTGAATTTCTTCACCTGCATAAGCAACAAGTCTCTCACTGCTGGCTACATTGAGTAGTTCATTAGTTCTCACTTCAACAAATGTGTCTGCTGATATAACATTACACTTTGAACCAGTGTCTACTTTAAACTGTATGGATTTTCCATTAATCCGGACAGTACAAAACACTTTGCTTCTTGTTAATTAATTCACTGCATCAGCTCTTTCATCAAGCACTAATACAGAAATAGAAAGCTGACTGCTTCAGCTCTACTTGATCAACTTGCTTCTTTGTGTGACCTTTCTTTACAACTGTGTGAGGCTTTCTTGATTTGCAAAACTTTTGGAAGTGGTTCCATTTTTTACATTTGTGACATTGCTGACCACATTCTAAGCACTCCACTCTTTTAGACTCATGATTTGCACCACAATTGCCACAGATAACAATAAAGCTAGACTTGGGTTTTGCTGATTCATGCTTGTACTGTACTGAGCTGGAGCAAGCTCCTTTCTTAGAACTTACTGGAAAGGCATGTGACTTCCCTGGAAACCTAGTAGCTGCCATGTGCTTGGGCCTGCTTTTGCTTGCCACATGTTGCATACTATCTACAGTTGCTCTAGAGCCAACTGAAACCATACTCTTTTCATTCCCAAGCATACTTGTGAGTTTTTCTGTTACCTCATGGATTTGACAAATCTATGGCTTTGCTCAATGTTAAATCACTGTCACGAAGTAAAATCTTTCTCACAGCAGCACTGTTAATACCACACACAAGCCTGTCCTTTATCAGCTCATCTTTTAAGTCACCAAACCGACATGTTTTAGCTTTCTTTCTCAGGTCAGCTGTATAAGCTGCAAAAGTTTACCCTGGTTTCTGATCTCTCATGTAAAACAAATGCCACTCTAGTGTAATATTTGTCTGAGGATTACACATTTCTCTGAATTTACGCTTCAAACACTTGTGGTCTTCTCTTAATTCAGCCTGTACAACAATATGACGGTTTTCACTTTCTCCTTTGTATACTGCGGATGGATACACAAATGAACGCTCTCTTTCTATGGCCTCTAACCCAGCTAGGTTTAGCAACATGAATGCCCTGGTGTGTGCATATCTATCTTCATAAGCTGGTTGTATAAAAATATTGTACTCTGTCTCAAATATTCTCCAGTTCTCTGCAATATTTTGATCAAATACGAGTGGTAGAGGCCTTCGAAATCCATCTGTCATATTAACACATACCTGTGAAGGGTTTTGCAAATAAGCCCAAATATACACTTGTGCACATATGCCAGAAACTTATGCCAGTATTTGTAACTTTGTCCAATGCCTTTGTGCTTCTGAATTTATACCTTTTGGGCTTTTCAAAATTATACTAATGATCAAACTCGTAGTACCTTTGAATAACTGGACTTTGCGAAATAAATTTCTCTGGCACATTCACACTCTCGTAATATCGTTTTGCAATGCTAAAGTAATTTTTTTATCATCTTAAGAAACATCTCAAACAACTTTATGATGCGAGTGAAAGAAATTCTCAGGCACTGTAATACTCTTGTAATATAGTTTTGCAATAAATCATCTCTTATCAGTGTAAGAAACACAGCAACTAACTGCACAATGTGAATAAACTGGACCTCTCGCCCAAAACTCAATAATATTGCACTTTGCGAATAACTGCACACAGCACACTAAATGGCCACAAAATGGCAGTACCTAGCTAGGCAACTGTTTACAGTGCAAGAAACACTCTGTAATGATGACACTTTGTGAATAGATACAACCAGCACAAGAAACTTTTTGAAATGGCTATACTTTGACTGTATTGCATGAAATAGTTGCACTTTGCACACAATAAACTCTTCAAAATACATGCACAGTAATAAGAACACACTGTAAGCAGTTTTACACACTTTGAAATACTTCAAATAATTTTAGTTATGCCCTTGATATAATATGAAGTCGTAGTTATGCAAAACATAGCACTTTGCCAAACACATGCAGTTGTCTTGTTTTATTTTTGCTTAATGTGCCCTTTTTGCCCTTATTAAACTTGTTTTTCTCATTTAAACCCTTTCCATGCCCAATGTACTTTTCATATGCTCGTTTTACTATAAACATGCCCAATTTTGCTTTAAACACTTGTTTTGCTTTAAACATGCTTGTTATCTCTTAAACATACTCATTTTGCTTTAAACATGCTCGTTTTGCTTTACTGTTAATCATTTTATCAAATACCTTTATTTTAAACTTTTCTTTTAGCCAGCAAATTTTTCATGTCTTCCACTTGCTCAGTAATGCAGATTGTGACCTTGTAATGCCCTGTTTTGTCTCTTCTATCAAATAAACAGTTAGTGCTACTTCTCATTACCTTTGATTCTTTTCCGGCTCTTTTTGTGCTCCTTTCTCTTAGTTTTACCTTCATTGTTATCTCTGCACCTCATGACTCTGAATCTTATTCTCTTCTATCCCAGTTCTGACACCATGTCTAACTCCTACTTTGGACACAATAGAAGAGTCTTCATGGGTTCTGTTCAAGCAGCTTTATTTTATACAAACACATCACTATAGAAGTTTACTGACTAACATAAGTAACTTATATACAAACTAACAGCTGTGATCATGCATGTTCTCACTCTGGCTGCTCTTACAAAATGGCACTAGGGAATGCATGTGTCTGGGATTTATACATGCACTTACAGCCTTGACATGCTTCTTAAAGATACAGAACACCACTTGCATTCTGATCTATAGCTGAGAAGACACTAGAGATGATGAAAGAGTCAAAAATGGGCATTCCTACATTTGTAGAAAGCATATGGCAAGCTTCCAAGAAAACTGATATGGGAAGCATGTGATGGTTCAAAGTTCCAGAAACATTGGTAGAATTAGTGCAGGCTATGTAAAAGGACCCAATGACTCATGCATGAACAGTGTTCAGTCAAACAGGGGGATTCCCATTGGGAGTGAGTGTGTATCAGGGTTCAGCTCTGAGCCCACTGATGTTCATGCTGGTGATAGACTACTTCAGAAAATAGGTTGGAGGGGACACATCAACAAAGTTGCTGTATACAGACAATGTGGCATTACAGTTAGACTCTAAGCAAAAAATTCAGCAAAGAATAGGAGAATGGAATGCAAAACTAAAAGAATATGGGATAAACTGAGTACAGATAAGACAGTTGTAAGGAGGGAAGCCTTCTAGCTTATCAGTGGGAGTGGTAAGCACTAGGTAACCTATCTACCACATAAGGAGTGGTTCTGGCCCAGAAATTGTAGTTACTGGCTGTTTAGGCAGCTTTTCCATCTCTCTCAGCTTTGATTTAAAAGCCCACATTTGCACTTGTTTCCACCCTTTCCTGTAACTAGTCTAGTCCAGATACAGATTTGCTGTATCCAGGACTGTTTGTAAGCTCCTAAGCCCCCCAAGCCTTTCTGTATTGGAGGGAAGCCTTCTAGCTTATCAGTGGGAGTGGTAAGCACTAGGTAACCTATAAACCACATAAGGAGTGGTTTCTGCCCCAGAAATTGTAGTTATTGGCCGTTTGGGCAATTTTTCCATCTCTCTCAACCTTCTGATTTAAAAGCCACATTTTCACTTGTTTCTTTCCTGTAACTAGTCTACTTCAGATACAGATTCTTGGTTTTAGCACTTGAATTTGCTTATTCGTGATCAGCACCTGTTCAGAACTTGTTGTAAGCACTAAATAAGCTACAAATTACTACAGCACTTAACCTTCCTCATTACCTAGAGGAAAACAGTTTTTGTACTTACTGTCCTCACTTGCTTAGAGAAAAACAGCTCTTGTACTCACTTTCCTCACTTGCTTAGAGGAAAATAGTTTTTTATTCAGGCATGTGCAAGGGTCAGCTCCCAGTGTTCCCTCCTGTCTATCTTATGAATCTGGGCATCTTGGGGCAATGTAGCAATTGCCTCATGTAAACAAACAATCCTTTCCTCATACCACCCAACACTACAACCTGTGAGAGATGCACTTATCTAGCCAAGCTGAAGGTAAAGCTCTCTCCATCCAAGACTGAACTTTACAGTCAAGAGGAGAAGGTAAACACTTGCACCACACCACACTAATCACATAGACCCACTAAACCTACACCACCAAAATCCATATATAGAAACACAAAAACATTCGCGGAGGCTCTCAGTAATAATCTGCTCAAGCAACAGAGACCTCCCAAAGCAGAAATGCAATCAACCTCCACCTCCAACACAACCCAAATGACACAGCCCACAGACTCAGTGTGCCAGTCAACCACAGCCCATAAGGCAAAACAACGTACCCAACACACTAGTCATAGGTGATTCTATAGTCAGGCACACTGATGTCCCACTCACCGCACTAAACAAGGAGAAGGTTACTGTCAGCTGCCTGTCAGGTGCCAGGATCTATCACATAACCCATGCACTCAGATCAGTCGACAACAAGTACAAATATGACTCTTTCATTGTCCATGTTGGTGTGAATGACCTGAGATGTACCTCCCTGAGTAGTGTCATTCTAAGGGGATCCAGTATCTGTCTGCCTTGGACAACATGGTTGACAGACCATGATGCTTTGCCAGAGATGGCCTGCACCTGTCACCCCTGGGATTCCAGATACTGGCTAAGGCTCTTGCCACCCCTATAGTGCCTTTTTAGACAAGGTTCAAATGACAAATTCACCACCATAACAGGAACAGGCAAGCAAAAACTGAGGGTAATGCTACTCAATGCTGGAAGTCTAAATCTCAAAATGCACTCCCTGAAGGCACTCCTTACAATGGAGAATATTGATATCTGTGCAGTGACTGAGACCTGGTTCAAGGCTCCAGAGTGCACACCTGCATTACCAGGCTATAACTCAAACCATACTTTTCGGCCATCTAACCTGGACTGGAAGACCAAAGGTGGAGGTGTGTCCATATTCATTAAGGATATCCACACCTCCAGGCTAGTTGCTCAACATAATGCATCCGAGGTTATCCAAGTGCAACTAACTCTGGGCAAAACCGCAATCCAAATTGTATCTTGCTACAGATCCCCCACCATGCCCCAGGATTCTCACCCCTCTTTTCTTGATATACTGGATAATATTAGGGTTCAACCAAACACCCTAAAAATATGTGATTTCAACTACCCCACCATTAACTGGTAAAACTACTCATGTACCAACTTTTTTCCTCAACGCTTTCTGGAATTCATAAATTCCAATACCCTGGATCAACTTATCCACACCCCCAGCAGAGGCAACAATATCCTAGACCTAGTCATTACCAACATGAGTGACCGGTGTTCCACACCTGAAGCCAATTCCTCGTTGGTTAGATCTGACCATAAGCTAATCACCCTAGATATCCACATTCCACCCCTCATTAAGGAAGCCACAGTAAAACATTTCTCCAAAGCCAACTTCATGCTTCTTAAAACAGAAGTGACAAACTTCATGACACCCATGCAGATGGACAATACAGTTATGACTGGTGAATCCTACACAAATGCACTCTATAAGCACTTACATGAGTGCATGGATCATACTATCCCAAACAGAACCAAGACGTTATCCTCCAAAAAAGGAAGCCAATCCGGTGGTCTCCTGCCATAAACAAATTCTACAACAGAAGGAAGAAATTATTGCAAAAGAGAGTTAAATCCCATGAGTGGAGGAGCTCCCTGGTCAGCCTCAGTAAAAAGCTAAGATCCCTTATAAAATCCTCCAAAGCTAGCTATGAAAACAAAATCACCACTGAATCTAAGGACAACCACCAAGCATTCTATAGCTATGTCAGGAATCTCAGTGGCAACACCCAGATCTGCTCTGGGTTACAGCACAATGGCATGAAAATTACAGAACCAACTGATATTGCCAACATCCTGGCAGATAGGTTTAGCGCTAACTTTAGCCCCCACCCCCCTACCCAATAAAGGTCACATATCTATACAGAAAGAATGCAGATTCCCTGTAATCACAACTACGCAGGTAAAAGCTGAACTCTCTAAAGCCAAAAACACAGCATCCATGGGACCGGACAACAACCCAGGCTGCGTTTTACACGAACTTCAGAACGAACTGGCTCCCCACCTAAGCACCATGTTCAATCATAGCCTCACATCAGGCTTTGTGCTCATTGAATGGTGCACAGCAACAGTTATCCCACTCCCCAAAGGGGGAGCCACCACTGATCCTGGGAACTATAACCCTATTTGCCTGACAAGCCTGGTCTGTAAGGCCATGGAACGTATCATCGTGGAACTCATAAACAAAGATACTGGTAACCTCCAAACTCTGGACCCCACTCAGTTCAGGTTTGTGAAAGGCAAATCATGCCTCCTGAACCTGATTGACTTCTTTGAGGCAGTCACCAAAGCTGTAGACGAGGGTAAGGTGGTTCACACAGCCTATCTTGACCTCGCCAAGGCTTTTGACACCATCCCCCATTCTGGAATTATAGATAAACTCACTAAACTAGGTATAAATCCTTACATTACAAGATGGGTTGCCAACTGGCTCACTGACAGAACCAATACTGTAAAAGTTGCAGACTCCAAATCTGACTTCAAACCAGTGACAAGTGGAGTACCACAGGGTTCAATCCTAGGATCTCTCCTGTTTGGTATCTACTTCTCTGAAGTACAGGCTAACAGAGAAGGCCTTTGGCTAATGGAGTTCACAGATGACTGCAAACTAGGAGCCATAGTAGAGTCTCCAAATGATGTGGGCATCCTACAAAAGGGCCTCACTGAGACAGATGCCTGGTGTCAGAGCCATGGCCTCAAGCTCAATGCCAAAAAGTGCATTGTCATCCCCTTTGGTAAAAACTCTGTACCCGTGAACTACCATATAGGCGGCAGTCTACTTAATGCCGAATGTGTGATAAGAGAACTTTGGACCCAGGTGGATAGTAGTCTCTCCTTTGATAATCACATTGCCACAGTAGTCAGGAAATCCCTCTACATGGCACACCTCATCACAAAAGGGTTCTCAGCCAGGAAAAAAGAGGTCATTTTTTCCCCTGTACTTGATACTTATTAGACCCACTATAGAGTACAATGCCCCTTTTGGAAGGTACCCCGAAAGACATCTGCAGTAGCTGGAAAGGCCACAGAAGTACCTCACAAAGAGGATTACTGGCTTCAAACAGATGTCCTACACTGACTGTCTCAAAAAAACTCCAGCTTTACTCCGTAGCATATCGTCTACTCTGAGGTGATCTCTGCCTTACATATAAAGCTATGCCAAACCCAGAGCTGTTGGACATGCTGCACCTAAAGAAATCATCCCTCTGAGCTATACACTCTAGGGACCTAAACCTTGTCACCACAATAAACAGGACATGCTGGAGGGATAGATTCCTGTCCCAGAGACTTCCCATACTCTGGAACAAGCTACCCATCTATGTCAAGCAAAGTTCCTCATTAGCACTCTTCAAGAAAAATCTTGATGAGTTGATGGGAAATAGGAAATACACCCTGGGGATCATTTCTGAGGCTTTGCTCAACAGGGGCAGAGGAAAATAACTTTCTTGGGTGGCATAAGCCAGGGAACCTTGTTGGCTAGTCTTACTTAGGCCCTTGGGCCAATAGCCTAGTCCCTACCTATGAACCTATGGCAACAAATTAGAGAAATCAGAACAATGTGAGGTTAACAGCTTCAAATACCTAGGAGGGATAGTTGAGGAAAATTAAGTCTGAATGAGGAGATCAAAGTTAGAATCAAAGTGAGTTGCAGACAGCTGGTGCAGATTGTCAGGGGTACTGTATGACAAACGAATTCTAAAGAAGCTGAACAGTAAGATGTACAAAATTGTGGTGTAAGCAGTGCTACTGTATGGTACAGAAACCAGGGCAGTTCGGGAACCTAGAAGTGAATTTGATGAAGTACCAGCAATGGATGGTACGATGCAAACTGTAGGACAGATGAGGAAATGAGGACATCAGAGCAGAAGCTAAAGTAGCTCCAATTACAGAAAAGGTCAAGGAGAACAGATTATGGTGGGGCAGACATATGTGTAGAAAAGCAGAAGGCAATCTAGTGAATAAGATTTGAGACAGGTAGGCAGGAAGAAGTCATGAGGAAACAAGGGCATCCAGCAAAAAGATGGATGGATTGTGGGAGACAAAAACCTGCGACAGTCAAGCATGAGTGCCAAAGAAAGTACCAGACTGGTACTGAATCCAGAGATATGGTAACGGTTGACACAACATGCACGTAGAAAAAGGGAAAAGGGGGTTGTTGATGATAATGGATACTGCATGATTGTATTTACCTTTTTTTCTTTTGTTATGGGTTTCTCAAGCCCAAATTCCTATGTAATGGCAACATTAGTTCTGTGATTCCTTTTGGGAGTGTCAAAGCCCCGACAGCATGAACATTTGCTCATGTACCAGTTCATAACATTTTCCTGCTTTATTCTCCACAAGCTGAATATATAGGCAAGCACATCACTCTACCTCCATCCTGGTATTCAGATTCAGAAACGCCTCTTTAAACAAAGGAGGTTTTACAGTCACATGACTCCTGCAGGACATCCCACTGCAGCAAAGGAAGTGCAGAACAAATGTGCTGTAGTCATCCCTGTTTCTGTTGTACTCTCTTAATAACCTTTTCCTTCAGTACTGCTTCTTCTTCCATGCAGTATTCTGGCATGGTACTTTCTGTCAGTATTGCTTGTTCTTCTTCCTCCTAGCAGTATTGTAGTATGGTACTTTCCTTCAATACTGACTCTTCCATGCAGTATTGTGGCATGGCACTTTCATTCAGTACTGCTTCTTCTTCCACACAGTATTGTGGCATGGTGCCTTCCTGCAATACTGCAGTATTGTGGCATGATACTTTCCCTCAGTACCACTTCTTCTGCCATGCTGTATTGTAATGTGGTACTTTTTTCAGTGCTACTTGTTTTCTTCTGTGCAGAATTGTGGCATGGTACTGTCCTTCAGTACTGATTTTTTCATGCAGTATTATAACATGGTACTTTCCTTCAATATTGTTTCTTCCATTCATTACTGTGACATGGTACCTTCCTTCAGTATGCTTCTTCTTCCATGCAGTATTGTGGCATGGTAACTTCCTTCACTACTGATTTTTCCATGCAGTATTAGAACATGGTACTTTCCTTCAATACTGTTTCTTCCATTCATTACTGTGACATGGCACCTTCCATCAGTATGCTTCTTCTTCCATGCAGTATTGTGGCATAGTAACTTCCTTCAGTACCGATTCTTCCATGCAGTATTGTGACACAGTACTTTCCTTCAGTACTGAATCATCCACACAGTATTGTGACATGGTATTTTCCTCCAGTACTGCTTTTTCTTCCACACGGTATTGTGACATGGTACTTTCCTCCAGTACTGCTTCTTCTTCTTCCATGCAGTATTGTGGCATGGTAACTTCCTTCAGTACTGATTCATCCATGCAGTATCGTTGCATGACACTTTCATTCAGTACTGCTTTTTCTTCTACACAGTATTGTGACATGGTACTTTCCTCCAGTACTGCTTTTTCTTTCACACAGTATTGTGACATGGTACTTTCCTCCAGTAGTGCTTCTTCTTCTTCCATTCATTATTGTGGCATGGTACTTTCCTTCAGTACTGTGGCATGGTAACTTCCTTCACTACTGATTCTTCCATGCAGTATTACAACATGGTATAGTGATTCTTCCATTCATTATTATAACATGGTGCTTTCCTATAATACAGATTCTTTCATGCCGTAATGTGGCACAACACTTTCCTTCAGTGCTGCTTCTTCTTCCATGCAGTATTGTGGCATAGTACTTTCCTTCAATACTGATTCTTCCATTCAGTACTGTGTCATGGTACTTTCCTTCAGTACCATGTCTTCTTCCATGTAGTATTTCAGCATGGCTTCATATGTGTATACTATGCTAATGACCTCTGGGGCCTTTATAAGTCTATCCATGTATCCCAAATGTATCCCACAAGTTTTCTGAGCCTTAAAGGTTATGTTAGGGGGTATATCTAAACTATGATATGATTCACAGAGGCCTCTGTTCATTAGAGACATAGGTACTAGACCTAGGGTGAAGTTCCAATTTCCCATCCACTGGTCTAGGATACATTTGAATAGGATTAAGGAAGAACTTTGCTTCACATGGATGAGAAGCCTGTTCCAGAGGAGGGGAATTCTCTGAGACACATACTTGTCCTTCCACATATCCTATTTATGTTACAAGCAAGGTTCATGTCTCTTGATTAGTAGATGTCCTTCTATTCAGTGTTGCAGTATTCTTTACATATGGGTTGTAGTCCACCCATTGACCTGACATCCAGCCAGCATTCAAAAGCTTATAGCCACTGCCAGTACATGGGATGTTGCACACAGGTACTGACAACATCAGCCATAAAAGGGACGTCCACACATACCATCCTCAGAAAAAGTTAGCCCATGAGGAGCAAGAGTCCAAAAGCCAAACAAAAAGGTAATCATCCTAGGAGAGAACAAGTTGTAGGGGGGAAGGCAGGTGGCACAGAATACTGCAACATAGAAGAGAATGACATCCATGGTTATGGTAAGATTTTACACAACTATTCCATGTCCTTCTATTCAGTGTTGCAGTATTCTTTACATATGGGAGATTGCAAAAGCTCTGAAGGACCCCAGGGAGGAGGAGGGGATAGAGGAAAAAAGTAAAGAAACATGGGGATCCATATGACTCATCTCAGTAATTTTATACATTTCTGAATTTGTTACGATATTTGATTTAATTTGCTTAAATTGTCTTTCATTAGGATATTGACACTCATTAGCCTTTCATTTTGTGGTCATTAACATGTGATACATACCATGCTGTTTTATAGCCAGCACTATTATTCTACATCCCCTCCCTGTACATCAACCATCAACACATACAGCATACCACACTATTTCACTTAACACAATTCACTATTTGTTTCTGATTACCCCGTCCCCCAAGTGTCAGATTGCTATAATTACATTCCCTGAAATCCATTCTTGCCTGACCTGCTTGAAATTATGGCATCAATATTTGAATATCTTTATGATTCAGAGAGGAAAGGCATCCACCTGGAAATAATTTTTGAATTCTATAAATACTTGTTATCTGGATATATATTTATTTATCTTACCAAAGTTGTCACTCTAATCATTCCTGGTAACTTCCAACTTATCAAAGTTACTATTTTTAATTTAAAAATGTATATGTTTAACAGATACTTATTTAACAGAAAACATGGGGAGTAAAGTCTCATTTTTACACAGAAGCTATTTCTGAAACAGATTTAGAAAAATATATATTAAATATTTATGTTATGAATCAGAAATGTGGATGAAAATAAAGTGATTATCAAGTGAAGTTAGATTAGTAATAAAATTTGTGTGGAACATTCAAATAGTTAAAGAGTTTTTAACTAAGTATTCTCATATCTTACATTTAAATAACATGCTGAAATATAAGTTGGGAATAATATTTGGTTTACCTATAAAAATGCTAAAACGTTTTGTGATATATTTGTACAGCATCATAATACAGGAAAAAGACCAGTAAAATTATTTCACAACAATGTTAAAAAAATCATCAAAAATTGGACACCCTTTACAGACATAAACATTTTCTTAACCACTATACAAACTAAACCTTTGCCTCAGCATTTCTTCTACCTTCTCTCTTTAATAGCGCTCCCCTCCTTATCAATATACAGTCCTCTCTGAAAACAAAAATTGAGACCTGTTATGATAAAATTGCTGAGTTTGTAACTAATGCAAAATATTGCTCCCAACACTGTTCCTCACTACACTAACTGAATTGGCTTGAACTCCCACACTGCTTCACATACTTACAGTTAACTACAGCACACAAAATTATCTATAAACTATCAGACTGCCCAGCCCTTACCTCTATGCTAATTCTTTATCAACCAAATAGACCTCTCAGGTCTAAAAATCAATTTTTCTTGCTAGTAGGAAAACCAAAACTTCCTCCTGGCTAATTGCTCTACTCCTTTTCTGTTGGCAAACTCTGGAATGCACTCCCATCATCAATCAGGACCACTAGCAATGATTCCTCTTTCAAAGAGTCCCTACGTATACATCTCTCAACTCAATGGCACTGCTCATGCTCCAGCAATCAACCTCTGTAATCCTGAATCCCTAACACAAATCTAGGGCACCTTTCAACTCACACTGTTCTGACCCCTGATATGTGCAACTAAAGGAATGTTATCAAGGACTTCTCCTAAGCCATACTACTAACATATGTACCCATAGATACTCAGACACTCTCATTCTTATGCTAAACTTTGCAGATTAAATATATATATATATATATATATATATATATATATATATATATATATATATATATATATATATATATATTACTACAACTGTCTCTTAGTAAACCTAGCTGAGACACCTCAAAAGCATACTTATCTGCGTATATTATGCTTACTGTTGACTTCCAATATTGAGCATCTACCTATGCTTAATTGTGTCTTTGCACTTTTTTGTTACCTAAGAAATGCATTGTCTATTTAACTATGTCTGTAAATGCTGATTGTAAATTTTGATTGTAAATTCTGATTGTATGTATATCTTTATGTGGAGATTTTCTCTCCAGGCCTCTACTGACATTGGGATCACTTTGGCCCAGTGGACTTTCCTGGTAAACAAATCCAAATAAATAAATAAATGATACATTCATAGGTTCATAGGTAGAAACTAGGCTATCTGGCTGAAGGCATAAGCCTAGCCGGAATGTGTTGGCTTTCGCCACCCCCTTAGATTAGTTCCCTGTGCCTCTGTCCAGCAGACCCATTGAAGTGGTCTCTGAGGTAAACTTTCTATTTCCCATCCACTCATCAAGGTTTCTCTTGAAGAGGGTTAGCGAGGAGCTCTGCCTAATGTAGATTGGAATCTTATTCCAGAGCATGGGAAGTCTCTGGGACAGGAATCTATCCCTCCAACATGTCCTATTTATTGGTGTGTTGAAGTTTAGATCTCTGGAGTGTGTGGCTCAAGGGGATATGGTTTTCTTTAGGTGGAGCATGTCCATCAATTCTGGGTTGGACATGGCCTTGTATGTCAGGCAGAGATCACCTCTGAGTAGGCAGTATGCAACCGAGTACAGCTGGAGTTTCTTCAGTCGAGCTGCATAGGGCATCTGCTTGAGGCCAGTGATCCTCTTGATGAGGTACTTCTGTGGTCTTTCCATTTGTTGCAGGTGTTTTGTAAGGTACATCCCAAATGGGGCATTGTACTCTATGATGGGTCTGATGAGTGATGCGTAGAGGGGCCCAATTACCTCTTTTGATCTGGATGCAAACCCTTTTGTGATTAGGTTGCCACATAGAAGGACTTTCTAACCACTTTGGCAATGTGATTATCAAAGGAGAGGTTACTATCTACTTGGGTCCCCAGATCCCTTATTATGTCTTCTGTATTTAGGGGGCTACCACCTGTATGGTAGTTTGTGGGTACTTTGCTTTTTCCAAAGGGGATGCTTATGTACTTTTTGGCATTTAGCCTGAGGCCATGGTTTTGACACCATTTATCTGTCTCAGTGAGACCCTTTTGGAGGATGTCTGTGTCAGCCAGAGAGTCAATTATAGACCCTAGTTTGCAGTCGTCTGCAAACTTGGTCAGCCATAGTCCTCCTGTGCTTGCCTGTACCTCTGAGAAGTATATGCCAAACAGGAGGGGTCCTAGGACTGAGCCCTGGGGAATGCCACTTGTAACAGGTTTAGAGTCAGACCTAGCTCCCGCAACTCTTACCATGTGGGTTCTGTCCATGAGCCATTTGGCAACCCATCTCATGACATGCAGGTTTATTTTCAGGCTGGTGACCTTGTCTATAATACCTGAGTGGGGAATGGTTTTGAAGGCCTTCGTGAGGTCTAGGTAGGCTGTGTGGACCACCTTTCCCTCATTTATAGCCTTGGTAACTGTCTCAAAGAAGTCCACCAGGCTTAGGAGGCATGGTCTGCCCTTAACAAAGCCGAACTGGGTAGGGTCCAGTGTTTGGAGGTTCCCAATATCTGTTAATGAGATCCATGATGATGCCCTCCATAACTTTACAGACCAAGCTAGTCAGGCTTATAGGGCGATAGTTCCCGGGGTCCGTTGCGGCTCCACCTTTGTGGAGCGGAATAACCGTTGCTGTGCTCCACTTTGTGGGCACGTAGCCTGTGGAGAGGCTGAGTATAAGCAGTGTGTTTAGGTGAGGGTTTAGTTCATCTTTGAGCTTGTGTAGGACGCAGCCTGGGACACCGTCCGATCCCATTGATGCTGTGTTTTTGGCTTTGGAGAGGGCTGTTTTAACCTGAGTGTCTGTGATTTCAGGGGCACTACATTCTTCTGGTATAGTTATGGGCCCTTTTGGCGGTGAGAACAGGGTGAAGTTTGCACTGAACCGGTCTGCAAGGATGTTGGCTATATCAGTCGGTTCAGTGTATTTTGTGCCATTCTACACTAACACCAAAAGGTTATTTTCTGTGGACATTGCTTGTTATATAAATACTTACAAAAAAGGACATTTATGATAGATGGAATAGTAAAACAGTTAAATATTTTATATCAGTTATAAAGCTGGAATGCAGTACATAAATATATTAGCTGTTGTGTAGGTAAGCTTAATCATCTGTTTAGAAAAAGAATAAGACTGAAAACATGGAAATATATGTTTTCTACAGGTATCTAAAAAAATGTTGGGCTGTCAGTTCCCATTTGTTGGCACTGACAAGTCAAGTTATCTTACGGCAAAAGAGAAGGTGATCCGGATAACATACTAAACAGGAGAGAATGCTGTTGATTCTATGCAGTGAAGCCTTACAAAAGCAGTTTTGAAGAGGCCTTAGAATTAAAGCCTAAGTTGAAAAATAGATCAATATTTTGCCCTTTGCCTCCATCTACTGGTAAACTTTGATTTTGCCTGGTTGTACTGGATGTTATATAAAAACCAGCCAAGCTCAGAAATGATTATCATTTTAAAATTGTTTTCTTAATAATTATAAAATGTATGTATGTGAAATTGTGTACAATACAGCTTTATTGCATTCTATTTTGTCTACTATTATTTAAACATATATTTAAATGTCTTCTGCACTGCTGATCTTGACTAAATTGAATGTTTTTTAATTATGCTTGTTCCAATGAAATCTTCTCTTCAGTTATGATGTCATTGACCTAAATAATATATATATAATTTTATGAACAGTCTTGAATTTTGTGATTGCATACTGCATATTCCCATTTCATTAACTGCTGGTTGAGTTGTGAATGAGATATTATTACTAGTCAGCTGTTCATATTATGTGTGTTTGCTGCCAGACGCCTTTCAGACTTACTGTGTAGTAGTTTGGGTACTCACTGATTAAATCTTGCAGGTACAGTATGTTTTAGAACTCTCTGAAGTACATGTAATTAGTTTTAAAGTGAAGTTGGTTCTGAGCCCTGCATCATTTCTGTGTGTCTAGAACTCTCTAGCTACCGAGTTATGCTCACTGCATTTGCTACTGCCGCTGTACTCTTGAAGTTCCAATTAATTATTAAAGCTGTTTAATCATTAAAAGTATTTTGACTTTTTATGTACTAGAAAGAATACATTTGTTTTGGAAACTAGGTCTATAATATATAAATAATTTCAGTGTTTGCATCAGCCTAATGAAAAGGAAATAAATGAAGAAAAAAGGAGAACTGTGGGTACTTTGGTATGCATTGTGAAATCATATCCCATGGGGACTGCTGAAGAAGAAAAAGAATTGTCTGAAAAGACGTAACTAGACTGCATTCGGACTATGCCGACCATCCATTAAAAAATGTTTTCAGTTTTAAAAAATGCCTGTTAGATGTGGGTAGATATATATACCATACATTCAGATGCTTCTCATACAACCATTGAAAAATGCTTAGGCAGTTTAGCTCAGTGTATTCCATAAATATTATTGTCTGGTAATGGACCTTTTTTTCACCAGTATAGAATTTGCAGACTTTATGAAGAGAAATGGAAATCATCATCTAAATACTGTGACATTTATTACATAAGATGAAGCCTGGCAGAGGCTGTTAAACACTACTTGAGGGAAGAGATGACAGAAATGAAAGGTGAGACTGCAGAAGCAAGACTGTCACAGTTTGTGTTCAGTACAGAATATAATCCTCAAATCCTTAAGATGATGAGAAATTTGTCTCCAGTAGAAATTTTTAACGAATGGTATCCACATTTTATCTACTTTAACCAGGTATGAAAGGAAAACCCAGAGAAGACAGTAGACTCAGAAACACACAAAACAGAGAAGTGTTGCACCTGAAAATTAGGTCACACACTCATGAGGTACTGCAGTTATAGTCTTAAATGGATTCCTCCATATATTGAGAGTTTATTGGAGCCTGTGTCATATGCCATGGACAATGGTCACATACCTATCAACTGTCCACATTTTCGCAGAAAATCCAGATTTTTGCCTCATATTTTTGGTCTGTCCCTTATAAAATTTGATGCTTTCTGGCAAATCATTGAGGATTGATGTCACTAAATAATACTACAGAATGACATATATTTGAGTTTCAGACTTCCTCTGATATCCTTCTGAAAATACATAATAATGCAAAACCTGTTATTCTATAATTTGTTAAGTTTATAGGAGCAATATTTAAAATCTGTCCCAATTTTTGTGCCTTTGTCCCCCTGATTATTTTTGGCTTTGTCCAGATTTCTTGCACTGACAGGGTGAGAAGTATGAATGGTCATGGGTTGTCTATGAGGAGATATGTCAATCACAACAAAATTCATAGAGACTTTACCAGTATGTGAACCTGAAAACGAGGAAGATGTTTTACTTAGCATTGCATAGGGTCTCAGATTTGCTACTGGAAGCACATGATATATATGTTGAAACTGAATATGAGAAAAACTTACCTGTGACTATGATAACTGAAGACAATGAGGAGCCCTTGCCTCTGCCTGATGTGACAGAAGGATCATGCTTCATAGAACTGTCACATATGCCTCTCTACAGCTGACTTACATTTAGCATCCCCTCTCTTGCTAAAAAGATTGTGGCCAGTATTCATAGTCCGGAGCTTTGCATGTTTATAGCAGTAATTCACAAAGAGCAGAGCTACATGGATATGCAAATCCTAGACTTTCAACATCCATACAGAAATGCAAAGGAGTTGTTACAAACGTGCCCACCTATTGCAAAAGCATAACTTGCTTAACTCATAAGCGATAAGGGGCAGCTAATACACTGATAAGGGGCAATAAACATTTGCATAAGAATACACTTCATAGTCATGAATGTATAATGAGATAATTAGCATACTAGGCATGTAAATAGCCCTGAATTTGTGATGATAAGTAACACTGTTCCATGAGCCTACAGAGATGCAAGGTGGAGATTGGTTTGGTAAAGGATTTATTTTGGCACACGCTGCATACCTGGACATTTTACTGAAGGGGTCACTCGGGTAAATGTTTCATTTTCATGCTTCTGTATACCTGGACATATTACTGAAGGTGTCTCTTGGGTAGATGTTTCATTTTAGTGCTTGTGCATACCTGGACATTTTACTGAAGGCTTTTTTGGGGAAATGTTTCATTTTTGGCACTTGTGAATACATGGATATATTCCTGAAAGGGTTGCTGGGGGGAATTATTTATTTGTGCATTAGGGAAGTACTTGTGCGTACATGGTCCACTTTACAACATTTCTCCTTTGGATCTCATTATTTTTAAAGCCTTTTGTATTAGTGTAAATGACCTCTATGAATCTCATCTTTGCTATGTTCATTCATAATCATCAGGGATAACCCAATCATACTTGCACAATCGACTATGAATACAGCCTGCTACATGGCATGAAACTTTTTTCCCAGAAAGAGCAAGAATATGTTCTGGTTTCACTGAAGCTATAGTAGTTTATCCAAACTGTCTTAGAAAATTACGTTGAAGTGATGTTGAAAGTTTAAAATACATTGAAAAAAGCATGAAGTTTAAATATTGTCAAAGGATTATGCAGAACCAATTTTTTTTTTCTGTAATGAAATTGCAGCTACATAGGGAGTACATTACAAAAGAAAGTGAGTGACTATAGTGACTTGAGCATTCAGTGGATAATATTCACTGATGCATCATGATCTGGAGCTCTGCAAATCTCTGTATAATGCATCTTGAAGATTCTAGCTGCAGAAAATTCATGCCGCTTTTGTTTCTGCTGATGTTTTCTTGAAGTTTGCATTACTATTAAAGCTGTTCAAGGTCAGTTGAATAACGTGCCTGCATCCAAGCACCATTAAAGTTAAAAACACCCATAAAAAATAAATAATAAATAAAGCAATTCACAGATGAAACTGTCTAGTACTGTAAGGTGAAAACAATGTAGATGAAAAAGTGCAATCAGTTAACTATTAAAACTCAAGTGATGTTGTGATATGCCAGGTTAGCGTCTGATGGCCCTGTTAAAGTCTGATAGCATGGGGGATTCCCTCAATCACTGGAAGATGTTCAGAAACTATGGAGCCGGTATTGTAGTTCTGCAGCACACCCTGAGCACTTCTAGCATCTTCACGGAAGTGTAGCTTAGGGACTAGGAAGACAAGAGCTCCTTAACTTTTTAATGCCTACTAGTAATCAGTTATTCAGTGACACATTCCTGAGTACAGGCAGGCTACACAGCAATTGCTTAGACTGAAAAGAAGAATTAAATGTTAGAAAATCCTTTTAACTAAATAAATAAAGCAGCTTCTTGCATTTCTTATTCAGCTAAAGCATTTTTCTCAGATTTAACATGCTTAATCAGGTCTCAGAATGCAGCATATTCTGTACTGCAATTAAATCATAGAACAACAAATATACTGTGTGTGCGCTGCTCTTCAAGTACTGTCAGCTTAAATGGGACAACACAACCCACACAATTAGTGCTGTAGGCATGATCACGGATCAGCACTGCTGCTGTTAATGAGTTAAGGTATGACTTTAAACCATTTAAGATGTTCTAACTTTTTATGCTCAAGATATAATACACAGTCTGCTTCAAGAAGCAATTTTTTACAGAAACATTACGCATTTGGAAAATGTGATTACTTTTTGATTCTTTCCGAGGAATTTCTTGTACACAAAATACACACAGACATACACCCAAAAAACTGGTACACAGACACACACAAACATATGCACACACGTGCACACAAGCGCACACACACACACACACACACACACACACACACACACACACACACACACCTGCTTATTTATTTGTTTGTTTGATAAAAGTGCCAAGGTGCACAACTGTCCAATTCTGATGGCATTTCTGTTTATGAGGACTACTAAACCAGCAACTTAACTGCGGTGGTGGTGCTGCGGTAGCGTTGTTGCCTCACAGTAAAACATTGTCCTGTTCGATTCTCAGCTAGAGCGTCTCCTGTGTGGAGACATGCATGAATGGGCATACCTTCGTTGAAGGTTGTGTGTCAGGGCCGGCAACTCGGCACATAAAAATCTACTGCCAATCATTAGTGGACCGGAGTTCCGCTGTGGCGACCCCTAACCGGGAAAAGCCGAAAGACACAACAACAACAACAACTAAACCAGCAACTTATATAGAGCTACTATGGAGGTACTGCTCAGGTGTGGGTTGGGATGTCCATGCATTTTTTGTGTTCAGGACACACACACACCCACACAGACACAGGATGTAGAAAGGCATTCTTTTCAAATGCATTTTGCATGACTCCGTGCTACTGAACAAACTGTATTTCAAGAAGAATGTATATGAGATGGAACGTACTGCGTGCTCTCAGAGTAGTTAGAGGGGATGTGGGGTTCAGAGAAGGGGAGGCTTACCCCCTGCTAAAACACATTTTTTGTCTTTCTTCAATAAATCCATATTTTAAGATTATGGTCTCAATAATGTGGACTTCAAAGAAAGCAAAGTTTGATGGGATAGATAGATACATACATATGTACATGCATACATAGATATGTGTGTGTGTGTGTGCGTGTGTGTGTGTGTGTGTGTGTGTGTGTGTGTGTGTGTGTGTGTGTTTATATGTTTATATGTTATAGCCGTCAGAGTTTTAAATGGTTTTAATTTCTTCTGTGCTCTGCTCATTAGTTATCTCTTAGAAAACTGTTACCATTGAAATGATTTTATCTCCATAACTCCATGGAATGGAGGAAGTAAAAGGAGTATATTATGAAATTTTGTTTTCTCAGTGATAATATCCAAGCAAACTATTTCATGCTTTTATGTTTATGTTAACCAGTGTAGAACCTTGATCTAGAATGAATAATTTCAATTTCAGTATGGGAGACATGAAATACATCATAAACAAGTAGAAAATGATACAGAAATGAGACAAACAATAATAAATAACATGTACAGCAAACTTTTTCAACTTAGTAATAATAAATGAAGATCAGTTTGAGTACATGATCACAATTGTTAGTATTTTGATATTTACAGTATTAACAGCATTCCCAAAAGGATGGATAAGACAAAAGTGTGAAAGAACAAAGGAGAAGGGGCAACGTTGTTGAAGACTGGAGGTGAGGTGAAGGGAAGAGAATGGGAAGGAGGACTGCAAAGAGGAATGGATAGTAGAAGAATGTACAAAGAAGGTGTATGAAGGGGTTAATGTCTACATAAGGATGCTAAATTAATGGAATAAAGAAATTGGGGAGGGGATTGAAATAGTTAATTGTTAGCAGAAAAGATTTAAGAAGTATAGTGATGTGCAGAAGATCTGGAAGAGGTTGAGTTGGCTTAATTGTTACATGATTACTTGGAGTTTGAAGCACTTACAGGTTGCTTCCTTAAAGATATTTTTTTTTTAGTGTGTCTAATGTCATAGATGGGATGATGGATCTCAAGTAAGTAAAGAGCAACTGCCACATGTGTTGGGCCATTATTGAGAAGCTTTGGTTTACAAGTAAAGTTTATTTAGTGAGAAAGTTAGAGAGAGAGGTTTGAGATCTAAGGCTGTAAGGAGAAGTTCCTTTTTTGAATGTGCTAGTGAAAAAATAAGGTTTCTAAATGGATGCATTTGTGGGATAGGAATGCTAGTAGAAGAGGATATCTTTCATTTATTTGAAATCACTTTGCCTTTGCTAAAATTGAACAGTGGTGCTCTGTGTGGGGGGCCAATGTGGTAAATCTGCTTATTTCATTTGATGTGGTTTGAAGTGCAGACTAATTTTTATTTTGGATGTTTTGGCAATAATGCAGATGTTGTACTCCAATTGGGTAAGTAGAACTCCTTTACCAATAGCCATTCTGCCTTTGAGAGAAAGGAAGTGTGGTACCTTTTCTGACCAGAAAAGACTGTTAATATTTAGTGTTTTTGTTTCAATATAATTGAATTAAAAGTTGAGGAATGGGTCTTGAGCTAGCTGCTATGGCATTTAAAATGTGGAGTATGCTCTTTGTTATAGCAGAATGTGGTGCAGGGTCCTAGGAATAAAGAAAGTTTTCTCTCTTGTTCCAAACAGTAAGAATTTTGTTTTATTGCTGTTAAGTATGAGTTTTTTAAGAGTGTGTCAGTGTAACAGTGAATTAAGGTACTTCTGAATCTCTTTTTTGATGGTGGAATAGGAGGTATTGACCCTGCAGATGGCAATGCCATGAAGGATAAGTAAGGCTTTGTGGATGGTATGCTGAGTGATTGCTGATATAGAATAAGAACAGTGGTTGTGATGGGGCAAATCATTGTGGAATATCTTTGAAAAGTGGGGACAAGGCTGAGGAGGAATTTACTATTTGAACTTTGAAATGTCCATGGGCGAGGAAGCTTTTGACCCAGAGAAGGAAGTCAATATTTAGTAGAGTGTTAAGAAGCATTTTATCATCAACAAGGTGAAAGGCTTTGATTAGATCTATAAAGACAGTGCCTATAAGGAGGCTTTTATCTATACTGTGTAATATGTCATTGATAAGTATATAGAGGAGAGTCATGGCACGATGGCTTTGTGATGACCCACCACTGGACCAGAAATCAAGGAACCTTAATCTTCACCACTGACACCAGTGGGGAATGTGCACTGAGAGGATAACAGGTGCACACACAGTATTTCCAGATGCAGCTCTTTGTATTAAGTGCAATTTCCCTTAAGACCACACAGAGACCACAGTCAGTCTGGGGCTAGTTTCTCCCTCTTTCTCCTGGTCCCCAGTAAGACTCCCCACTGGCACAGCTATAGAGTTGAGATCTCAGCTGAATGGCCAAGCCAAGAACTCCGGCACCCTCTCTGTCCAACCAGTGCTTCGTGCTTCTGCCCAAGTAGCTGGCGCATACACACTCTTTAAGGTTTGATTCACACACACACACACACACACACACACACACACACACACACACAGACACACACACACATACACACACACACACACACACCCCTGGAAAAGGCTGCCACAAGTTTACTAACTATGCCCCCTTTTGTCCAGACTATAAGGTAGTTATCCCTGCCACCAGCCAACTCCTTATCAGCTATGTTAAGGCCTTTAACAAAGGGTATCCAATCTCACTGCATAACATTAATATTAATGCAAATGGTAGTTTGACCAAGAGCAAGGCTATTAGGAGTGGCCCACACAGTGTCACCAAATAAATATGCAAGTACTCTCAGAACTTAAATATCTCTACACATATCAGCCACAATGAAAGGTTTAAATATATTTAATAATAAATAATATAAGAACAAGAAAATACTCAGTATATATGCACAGTGACATCAGAGTTCAAAATCGCAGGAATATTTAAAACAACATTGCAGGGCAGTCTCAAATAAATAAAGAAAAAAATGTAAATTAAGCTTTGCTATATTCCTGACTATATCCAAGAGAATTATAATGTTCCCTAGAAACTTACTTATCAGAGCAAGGCAAATGTGGTGAATGGTTCTTGTCAGGTCCAAGACCGAATACAGAATACACTCTATCTCAGAGAGTTCTCAAATTAATATTGCAAATATTACTCCTGGGATAGCTTGCAGAATGATATAATTACTTGTCATCTGACTCTATCCCAGGTGAAGCCCCCACTGTTGGAAGGTGGCAGTAATTAGCATCTAAATATGAAAATACATAGAACTCAGATCTTTGGCAGATGCTGGAAGTCATGAAACAATTACATTCCTCCACATTTCAAGACTAGCAATTAGTCCACCCTAGAGACAATAGAGAAAGCTACTAAGTACAGACATTTTGTCTCTGGCCTAGCCTATAAAGTAATTTAATTTCAGCTATGTTTCTTTAGTTAACCACCTGTATTCCAGTTTCCACTATTAAAATATATACATTTAAACAGTTACAATAGTGCATGTACATTTTTGTTCTCCTCCAGCAGGGGCACACTGTAGTTACATTTCAAGCACAAGCACTTTATAAAATACCTTTCTAACACATATGTCTGTACAGACAAATTTGATATACATATGCCACACAATTCTAAAACTGTTGTAACACAAGTATCATATATCAGTCATGTTGATATCCACAAATGGCATATAATTATTTACAAAATTAGATATAACTGTGCTGGCAGTATCTCCTTTCATGACAGGCTGAACCAAAATCTGTGCTGTTGAGGACAGAGGATACTATCATTTGTAATGCATTCACTGATCTGTGAAAAAAATACATAGTTTTAGCATTTCTTTAGTGTTGGTAGCACTGAAATAGGTTTAAAGTCTTTGGTGCCTTTGACTTTGACTTTTGGCATTATAATTTTGGAGAGGCATTGGTTCTAGATGTGTAAGAGTGAGGGAATGACATGTTTCTTAGAACCAGGAGAATCAAGAATCTAGGCAAAAGTACATCTGGCCCATAGGGAGGGGCACATCCAAGGGGATTTGATCAAATGTTTTTGTAATGTCTTTCACAGAGGTGTTTTGAAGTAGAAAGGGATAGTGTATGAAGATGGTTCTGAATAGCGGTATAGGTATTAGGATTGATGGAACAGTGGAAGGAAGAGGAATCCTTTGAGAAAATCTTCTGGAAGTAGTGGACCTTATGTTGCAGTGATGAAGTCAGCTTGGATAGTGTACTTTGGATGCAATAGTCAAAAAATGCAGTTCACAATTTTCCAGAAATGTTTCTGATTGTTTTAAAAAGACTGTTCTCTTTGTAGGAAGCTGTTTTTGTGCAATCTGATAATTTTTTGATTGTTAGATTTCTGAGCTGGATAATTTTTTGTTGATTTTCTGCTGTAGGACTTTGTTTTACTTGGAGTCATGATGTGCATCTCAGTTTGTAAGCTTTGTAATTAGTTGTTATTGCTTTTAAATAGTCTAGGGGACTTTTGAATATTTGCTTACAGTAATATAACATTACTTATCAGCTGATGATGAAGATGATGATGATGTTTGGGTCATCTTGCTTGAGAAAGGCGACACAAGCTCTATTCCAAAGTAAAGGTACCTCCAGATGTCATAATTTTTAAAATGTGAGCCATGCAACTGCATTAAACATAATTAAACATGCAAAACATCCACAAAATTAAGGAAATTACTAAATTTGTGTCAAGATAAAAACATACCTCTTAAAAGTCATAGCAATATCCTTTATAAAATCATAGCACAGGGTCAGAAAGTAGAGCAGATTTTTATTTTTTTCTCAACAGAAAATGTTCATATGCTAAGCTCTGAGTAGTTTGTGATAGGGTATCTTTGTATAAGCTTAATTATTGTTTATTTTATAAGGTATGTACCCATGAACAGGTCTGACTTTATGAAGAACACCAATAAGTCTAGGAGAAGCAACATTAAATATGGGGGCCAAATTCATAGCAGTTGAGAGGTATGCTAAAAAAGCTAAATGCTAACTGACTAGAACAAAATAAAGGTGCTTGGTAACCCAGCAGCCTTATAATATCAGAATTAGATAATTCCAGTAGGTTGACATGATAAGAAAATGCTGTAATTACAGAAATATTCAGGTAAATCTATGCAATATGTAGCAAACCCAGCTAGATGGGGAACATAGATTACATACAGATTATTCAGATACCAAGATACCATGTAGAGATGTATCTCATTGTACTTTCTCATTTTTTTCCCAGCTTTGTATGTAGTAAGTAAAATTTTAAGTTACAGAGACACATTTTCTAATTTTAATATAGTCTGTCCTGAAGAGAAAATTTACTGAGGGCTCTGCCTGCATTGTGTTGCAATATGAAGAACTTCTTCAGTTTTCATAACATGTAATATTTGATAATGATGCCAAATAACAAAGACGCAGACCTAACGTGATGTGCTGCCAGTTTGTAGTTTTTACTTTTGCAGTTGTGGCATAGTGAAAGAAATCTTGCTGTACAATTATGTTTCATTGTGATATTGCGATGCAGAAAATGTTGTAATAATTTAAAGGAACAGTGACATGTTACAGTCACTACTAATGGTTTATACTGTAATTATCACTATGGTCTTGCTATCTGTTTTATTTAAAATGTTACAACTGCAAGAACACTAATAACAAGAAAATGATAGGGAAAAGAAGCAGTGTCCTATACAGAATGTAAAAGCTGCCTTTCAGCTGTAGTACGCCGAACATCAGAGGTCACTGGCACTGAAGCAATCAAAGGTCATTGGCAATGAAGCAATGATAGGCTGAAAGAGTCACATCCACGATGAATTTAAGACTGAGTTTTTTTACTAAATGACGTTATTGAATCTCATATTTTTAGATATTTAAGCATGATTCTTATAGAAAAGAAACTGAGTTTGCAAATAGTGGCTAAAAACACTCATAGCAACAGTAGTTAATATGTGCACGCTCAGTGAATGAATTGACTGCTATAAAACTTTAAGCACTGAAGGAACTTCTGAGCTCACTACAAGTGTGTTTTTTTTCTTTTTTCTTTTCAGACCTATCGTCAATCATCCTCATACTTTTTTTAAATTTTTAAACACAACTAACAGTCTCATGTTACTCTATAATTCATGTGTCACCTGTCATGGATAAACAAAAAAAGCAGCTATTTATGTATTTACAGATATTGTGTATTGACTCAACACTCATTTATTACTTTAGTTTAAATATATAATGATAGAAACAACAGTATGTTTATATAATTATCATTTTGTAATGTATGTCATAATTATTTAGTAGACTAACATTATGAGGAAAACTCTCCCCTTGTCTTCTGTATTTATTTCCTGCAGGTATTGCCTTTTTAAGTCAGTTACTGAACTATCAGTGATGTCTGAAATTATGCATTAGGCAATCTGTCTTCTCTGAAACAAAACAAAGCAGCCACCTTGCCAAAGTAGTGTTTCCATACTTAAAATCGCATCACAGTACATTGGGAGTTTTTAATTGATAATGTTGTTTTTCCTTTCCAGCATCATCCATTCTAAAAAGGGAAAAACGGATAAGGACCAAGAATGTTCGCTTTGATTATGTCACGGTTTACTATTTCACCAGAAGACAGGGATTCACTAGCGTTCCCAGCCAGGGAGGAAGCACATTGGGTATGTCAAATCATCACAGCTCCATACGACAATATACACTTGGGGAATTTGCCCTTGAACAAGAGCGATTACACAGGAAATTGTTGAGAGATCACCTAAAAGAAGAAAAGCTAAATTTGTTAAAATTAAAGGTAATAACTTGTCTGAATGGATATTATACAGTACGTTACATCACTGTTATGGAGAATCTTTAACAACTGACAATAAATGCACAATTGCCACAGTGGGATTTAGGTTGATGAAAGTGACATGTTGGACAAGTCACCTTATGATTAGTAACACGTTCTGAAAATGATAGTGATCACAGTGAAATTTTCTAAAAATAAAAAAATTATGGTTACATAGTAAAAAAGTACCAATGATGGTAAACATTTAATTGAAGAGATTTTTCCTATTTTTATTTTGTTGAACTATATGGACTATAACATACAATGCTTGCTTAACTTCTCAGCTCTGGTTAGGCTGACTTATTTGCTGCTGTTTTTAGGTTAAAGATGCAAGGCTATCATGTCCTAAAATCTGGGTCGTATATCCATAAACAGTGCCATATCTTTTGCCTCATTAGTGATTCATCAAGTCATAACTCAAACCCATACATCATTACAGCTATGACTTTTTCATGGTCTGTATTCTGCAAAATGAAAAAGTTCTGCCCTGGGGTTGAAGTATTATAATTACGTATTAGTGTGAAATCAACTAACACAAATTGTAATAGAATGGGTACATCATGAGAACATTACCACATAATTCACTGTTCACTTACTCTTGTTTTGTTTTTTAAATGCATTGATGTTGCAGCTATCAGTAACTAATTAACTGTTCAGAGAGTGAAAAGAAATGGACACTGTGTTTTCCTCACTAAGTAATTTGTGTTTTTAAATCCTATTTATTGGCACTTACAAATCTTGGGTTCATTTCAGTTCTACTTGATCTGTTCAGTTCTGCATTCATTACATCTCTATTTCTAACATTAAATAACCAATTTAATGTCATGAAAGAAAAAAAAACATGTCAATGAGATCATAAGATATACACTCCTCCTCGAACATACACATTCTCATGGATATGCATTGAAAAGGATCAATAGCTGAGTTAATGTCATGAAAGAAAAGTAACGTTAAATCATAAGAGAAACACTTCTCCACTAATACATACACATTCATGTGATCAGGCCAAGGAAAAGGATCACAAGTATAATTAGTATTATAGAAATGTATAGAAATAAGTACAGTTAAAAGTATTCATACTGCAGCAGGAAGACATGTGGCCTTACTATATCACAATGTTTAAACATGATGCAATTTCTGATATCAGCCTATTTTTACTTAGTGAAATTGACTTTGCTATTTAAATAAAACATTTGCTTACTTCTTTTTTACAGAAATGACTTCTACATGAACTAGCCAGATGTTCCACAAAGGCTCATCAATTCACTTGCCAGGTTTTAGTTGCATCAATTTATGTAAAGAAAAACATGCACATGTATCTCGACATTGCTTAAGGGCTTCACAAAATAGCTTACTAATAAATTAACCTTGCCAGTAAATGAAAAATTTAAAAATATATATAATTTCACCACATAGACAACAAGAAATTAGTTTCTACCATACTTCTTGAATTATGTAAAAAATTTAATATAATTGCTCACAATAAACTCCTCCACAGACTCTCAGATATAGGCTTCTCCCCTTCTTTCTCACAAAGTTTACCTTCTACCTCTCATTTGGTCACAAAGTCTCAAATGGCAACAGCTACATCCACCTGTGTTACCTTGCTGGTGGTTCCACAGGGAACATTTAATATTTTCATTAATGGTTTGCCCTTATACTCAAGAAACTCTTCCATTATTCTTTACACTGATGACTCCATAATTATTTCTCCTGCCAATCCATTTCAAGATTTGCAGTCTAATATCCAACACTCCTTCACTTCAATAGAAACTTGGATCAAAGACTCCAACATAGTCCTTAATACCAAAAAAATAAGTCATGCTGTTCACCTCCAAAATATGCCAATAAGACATAACTAACTAGTCTAATGTCAAGTCAACAACATCAACAACAAGAAACCATATCACATGCCAACATTCGATGAATACCTAAAATTCAATCTTCATGTTGACCAAAGGAAAAGAAAAACTGAGAGACCAGACTTCATATTCAGAGTTAAACCCTTACTGACAGACTCCATTAGGGTTATACCCTTACTGACAGACTCCATTAGGAACTGGATAGCATATGTCCTCTTTCAACCTACTTTATCACATGCAGCCACTACAGTCACTAAACTACAATCAGCCCAGTTAACTAAACTTGAACAGACCTATAATAAGATTGCTAAATTTTTTACTAATTCACCCATTTACATCCATCATTGCATTACAATCATGTAACTTAACTGTCTTGAATAATCCATCTTCCTAAAACTCACTCAACTGTAAGCTAGCCCAAAATATCCAACATATCTAAAAAAAATGCCCATCTCTGGCTTCCCTCATGACATGGTACTTTCCTCTTCCCACAGCCAGATCCTAATTAATTCCTGACGTATTATTACAACCAACAGTGTCACAAGGGTGAGGCAAAGGGTGGAGCTAGCTGCCTTAGGTGTAAAGTACTAGGAGGTATGATAACCAGATGCCTGTCAGTCTTCAGTGCAGTAAAATGCCAGCATTTAAATGTTGGTACTACATTTATAATTAAAACTAAAGCACTTAGCACTTCTTAAGTGGCATAATCTAAAGCAGCTGCTTGCTAAACTGTATGTAACACTTTGCTACAGTTTAAAAAGGAAAGATTTTTTTTTAATCTGAAGCACTTTAAAGCTCCAGGTATTGCATAAACTATAGCAGCTGATTTATGCATTGTAGCAAGCAGTTTGCTGCAGTTTAAAAAGGAGATAAGTTGTTTTTTTTTTAAAACTTAAGCACTTTAGTGCTCTTTGTAAGGCATAAACTGCAGTAGCTGTTTACTAAAATGTAGCAAGCAGTTTACTACAGTTTAAAAGAAAAGAAGAGCATTTTTTTTTCATCACCTCACAGTCGGGGAGCTTCAGATTGGGGACTGGCACAAAAGCCTGAATATCTAACTACATTTCTGATTCCAACAAACAACTTATATCTCAATGCTCACCACTCCTAATACTTTTCTAAATACATTATTTATTTATGTATTTATTTTTCCTTTGTTGACTGAGTTAGTTCCACTAGGTTAGTGGGCTTTTTGACATAGGAAGTGATATTTTCTATTATTAGGGGAAATTTGGCCTGGGTATTGGGAGCTTTCCCCTACTCTTTTTGATAGGTACCATGGTATCTTTTACATCCATCCGAGCTACAACCAACTTATGGAAATGGGACCTTGCTGTAAAGACTCAACTAAAGGACTACTCATTCAGTATTGTCAACATTCTAATCACCTCTAATGAGAAAAGACCACACACCTTTCTGGTATTACAGCACCAAATACTAGTGTGCTAACTGTTGCACTACTAACACTGTGCCACCTATCCATGAAATCAAAAATCCACATCACTTTAAAGTCTTACTAAAATCACATGTCTCTGGAACATGGAGCTGACACTGTTTGTCCACCTGAGATATCTCTATTCTATTCTTTCTTGAAATTTCTAATTCTTTAATTCTTAAGACTGTCTAATGTCACTTCCTATGTTCGCTTATCTTCATTTCACTTCCCCTTCCCTCTCTTTATTCATTCACTCTTCTGTTTTATCTCTCCATCCGTCATATGATACTCATGTAGCTTAGCAAAATATATCCT